>NC_056727.1:587954366-588096866 GCF_019279795.1 Protopterus annectens | reverse complement strand
GCGGTCAGCATAGGGCATCTGCTTTAGGCCTGTGATTCTTTTAGTGAGGTATTTCTTCGGCCTTTCCAGTTGTTGCAGGTGTCTTGATAGGTGCATACCAAATGGGGCATTGTATTCTATAATGGGTCTAATGAGGGATGAGTACAGTGGGACAATGACCTCCTGTTTTCTGGATGAAAAGCCCTTAGTGATGAGGTGTGCCACATAGAAGGATTTTCTGACTGTTGTGGTTATCGAAGGTGAGACCACTGTCCACCTGTGTCCCTATGTCTCTTATCATACTTTCGGTGTTTAGTGTACTGCCACCTATGTGGTAATTCACGGGTACATGTTTTTTCCCAAAGGGGATAACTATACATTTCTTAGCATTGAGCTTGAGCCCATGACTCTGGCACCAAACATCTGTTTATGTAAGGCCCTTTTGTAGAGTATCCACATAATTTGTAGATTCAATAATGGCTCCCAGTTTGCAGTCATCTGTGAACTTTGTTAGACAGAGTCCATTAATATTGGCCTGTACTTCAGAGATGTAGATGCCAAACAAGAATGGTCCCAGGACTGAACCCTAAGGTACTCCACTTGTCACTTGTTTGGAGCTGGATTTGGAGTCAGCTACTTTTACAGTGTCGGTTCTGTCAGTAAGCCAGCTGGCAACCCCTCGAGTGACATAGGCATTAATGCCCAGCTTAGTAAGTTTATCTATGATTCCAGAGTGGGGGATGGTGTCAAAGGCCTTGACGACGTTCAGATAGGCTGTGTGGACTGCCTTACCCTCATCCATGGCTCTGGAGACTGATTCGAGGAAGTCAATCAGGTTCAGGAGACAATATAATCCCTTCACAAACCCAAACTGGGTGGGGTCCAGTGTTTGAAGGTTGCCAATGTCTTTGTTTATAAGTTCTGTGATAATACGTTCCATGGCCTTGCAGATCAGGCTCGTCATACTGATGGGGCGGCAGTTCCTGGGATGCAAGGTGGATCCCCCCTTGTGGAGTAGGATAACTGTAGCTATGCGCCACTCAGGTGGGCACAAAGCCTGAGGTGAGGCTATGATTAAACATGACACTTAGGTGAGGTACCAGTTTATTTTGTAGTTCATGTAGTACACAGCCCGGGATGTCATCTGGTTCCATGGATGCTGTATTCTTAGCTTTGGAGAGTGCATTTTTTGCCTGTGTGGCCGTTATTACCAGAATTTGGCAATCATCCGGTATTGAGATGGGCCATTTAGGGGGTGAGATGGGGGTGAAGTTGACACTGAAGTGATCTGCCATGATATTGGCAATATCCTTGTGATCAGTATATTTAATGCCATTCTGTTGTAGCTCAGAGCATATCTGAGCATTGCCATTTAGATTCTTGACATAGTTATAGAATGCCTTGTGGTTGTCTTTGGAATCTTTGGCAATTTTATTTTCGTAACTAGCTTTGGAGGATTTTATGAGGGATCTCAGCTTCTTACTGAGGCTGGTAAGGGAGTCTTTTTGCATCTTGGAATTGTCCTCTTTTCTACAACAGTTTCTTCCTTTTGTTGTAAAGTTTGTTTATGGCAGGGGACCACCAGATTGGCTTATTTTTTTTGGGGGGAGATCTTGGTTTATTTGGGATGGCACAATTCATGCTTGAGTGGATGTGCTCATACAGTGCCTTAGTGTAGGAGTCAGCAGTTCAACTTTCAGTTCCCGTCTGCATGGGTGTCATGAAGTTTGTCACTTCTGACTTGAGTAGCATGAGGCTGGCTTTGGAGAAGTTTTTTATGGTGTTTTCCTTACTGGGGGTTGGGGGTGGGATGTGGATGTTAAGGGTGATTAGCTTATGGTCTGACCTGACCAACGAGGGGGTGACCATAGGTGTGGAGCATCGATTTCCTATGTTGGTAATGACCAGGTGTAGGATATTGGAGCCCCTGGTGGGACAATGGATTAGTTGATCCGGGACGTTGGAATTTATGAATTCCAAGAACCGTTGGGCAAAGGTGTTGTTACACGAGTAGTTTTTCCAGGTTATGGCAGGGTAGTTGAAATCACCCATTATTAGGGTGTTTGGTTGTATCTTAATATTTTCCAGTATGTTTAGAAAGGTGTAGTGAGAATCTTGGGGCATGGTGGGGGATCTGTAGCAAGCTACAATTTGGATTGCAGTCTTACCTAGTGTCAGTTGCACCTGGAGAATTTCAAATGCATTGTGTTGGGCAACTAGCCAGGTGGTGTGAATATCCTTGGTGAATATGGACACTCTTCCACCTTTAGTGTTTCTATCCTGGTTTGGTGGCCAAAAAGTGTGGTAAGAGTTGTAGCCTGGTATTGCAGGGGTGCTCTCTGGAGCCTTGAACCAGGTTTCAGTTACTGCACAGCTATGGATGTTCTCCATTTTTAGGAGTGCCTCGAGAGAGTGCATTTTGAAGTTTAGACTTCTAGCATTGAGTAGCATACCTTCAGATTTTGCATGCTTGTACCTTTTACGGTGGTGGTTTTGTCCTTTGAACTTTGCCTAAAAAAGGCACTATAGGGGTGGCAAGAGCCTTAGCCAGTAACCTGAATCCCAGTGGTGACAGGTGCAGACCATCTCTGGCAAAGCATTGTGGTTTCTCGATCATGTCGTCCCAGGCAGACAGATACTGGATCCCCTTTGAATGACACCAGAAGCTTAGCCAATTGTTGAAGTCAGTCATTTTGTCCTTATATTGTGGTATCATTCTGGGCAAGGGCAGGATACTACTCAGGGCTAGGGTCATACCTGCCTGGGCCACATGATCTGAGAGCTCTTTCATGTCTCTTTTCATGTAATCCAAGGAGTTACATCTCAAGTCATTCATCCCAACATGGACAATGATGGAGTCATATTTGTACTTGTTGTGGAGTGACTTGAGTGCATGTGTTATGTGGCGGATCCTGGCACGTGACAGGCAGCTGACTGTAATTTTCTCCTTGTTCAGCCTGGTGAGAGGGACATTGGTGTGCCGGACTATAGAGTCACCTATGACTAAAGTGTTAGGTACATTGTCTTGCCTTAGGGGCTGTTGCTGGGTGGCACACTGGTGTTGTGAGCTATGTGACACTTTGGTTGTGATTGGTGCTTGTTTGTGTTTCGCCTTCGGAGGTCCTTGTTGCTTGGGCAGGTTACAGTTAAGGGCCTCCACATATGTGGATTTAGTGTTGCTATGTGTGGGTGTTGATGGTGTGGGTTTAGTACCCATTACCATTAATAATTGTTCAGTGGTAATGCAGCCCTGTTTTGGTCCATACTTCTCAACCTCTTAGCTCAAGAAATCTATGCAAAGTTTAAAATTATGGAAAGGCAAAGGTGCCCAAAATAGGGACGGATTTTAAATATTGTTTGTAAAAACAGACATTTGCTAGAATAACAGGATTTGTATTAGCATGCATTTCTGGAAGGATATGAAGTCTGAAAGTGAAATGTATATCATTACTTAGTGACTTCAGTCCTCAGTGATGTGCCAGAAAACCACAAGTTGTGAGGAACAGACTAAAAATATGAGGCAAAAATCTAGACATTGTATGGAAATCTGGACAGTTGAGAGGTAGCACAGAACATCTGAGTGTATCAGTGATAGAAACCAAAAACTTGAAATCTATCAGATGTGCACTGACAACATCCACAAATCATCTACACAGGAATGCATAGCTTTAGTAAAACTTTAATAAACTTTGCTTAAGAAAACATGGAAAATGAATTTAGACATTTCGGTAAGAGTGACCAAAAGAGATAATATAATTTGAAAAAGAGGAAAAGTTGTGTTTATATGATCTAGCTAATGATAAGACAGTCTGAGTTATACAAATGGACAAGGGAGGAGAGATAGTCCTTATGGATAATATAGAGTATGTCAACTAGATGGATAATATGTTGGACAACAATATTCTGTATTTTAGGGTTTCAAGAAATGAAATCAGTATTGCATATAGTAAGATAGATTTTATGCTGAATGATTTAGTTGTACAGAAAATTATTGATGATAAATTGTTTCATTATTTGGAAGGTTAGGTTTCTAAAAATCCCATTGATATTCAGAATACTAAACATACACAAAGAATTCAGAAATTCCTCTTAAACCAACTGTTTCTTCCATAGGTTCTAAGACTGAAGCATTGGCTAAATTCATTGACATCAAGCTGAAGCATGTACTTGGGCAAGCATCACATACACTTACTGATTCTTCATATTTTTTTAATCTGAAAAGGGCAAACTTACATGTGGTATTGGTCACACTGGACATCAGTAATTTATTAACAGCAACATTTGAATGAGACAGGTATGAAATGGTTTATGGACACTGTGTTGCATTTTTCATATTTAAACACAATAGATACAAGACTTTTAAAGGAGTTTATGGAATGTGCATTATGTAATAATTAGTTTTATTTGAAGGGGAGTACTATCATCAGTTGACGGGTGTCACAGTGGGAAATAATGTGCACCGATTTATGCCCAACATAGTTCTCATTTACTGAAAGACTAATTATGTTCTTAATTCAATTTACACTAAATACATTAAAAAGTACTATAGGTTTTTATAATACAGTTGTATAATATGGATTAGGGATGTAAATATGTTGAATGAATTTTTTTTGATTATGTAAATGGAACAGCATACTTTTTGAGATTTTATTTTTCTCATTCAGATGACAGAATATATTTCTTAGACATTATTTTCTATAAAGATACATAAAAGAAAGTTTTGTTCTAAGGTGTATTAGAAACCAATGCTTTCGAATTTGTTTGTACATTACATTATTAATCACACAGAATGGCAAAAAAGAAATATATTTTATTTATTTATTTATTACATTTCTTTTAACCGGGTAGTGTCTGACTGGGCCAGGAGCCCGTTTTCAGCAGAGACCTGGGGAGAAAAGCTCCACAACATTGCAGTACAAACTTCCAAACAAACCATAGTAATTTATATAACCAAAGCAAGTTAAAATAACAGAGAATATAAATACACTGAGTAAATATAGCCTTGAATTCAGAGACAAATTGCAAGAACAAGTGTGGTTATAAACATACAACATATACATATATGTATGAGTAGCTTAAAATATGTTATTTTGCAAACAACTGAGAGCAACAGAGATGAGAAATACTGCAGAGAGAAGAAAAATAAGAAATACAGTTAGAGATGACGTGGGGACTGGGGTTTCTAGAAGCAACATAAATATAGTAAAGTTAGGTAGAAGAGGTGGGTAAAAGTAATGGGAGTGGAAAAAAAATGACCCTGGAGAATGGCAAGAGCACAGCTAATCACTAGCAAGGTGATTCTTCAAATATAGTAAAAGGACAGCTTCTAAGTTTCAAGAATAGTGAACAATGGTAATGAATATTTTAAAGAAATAGATGCAGTGAAGAATTTGTTCTTTGAGAGGTTATCGTGGAAAAAATGCTAAAGTGCCTGGCTGATGAGACTGCTAGAAGAAGGGAAGATAATTTTAAACCTAAAAAAAAGCAATGACAAGGATTTTGGCCATGCTATGATTTTACCCAATATTGTCAGTACATCTACAAAGGTAATAAAGAGTATTATATCAAAACACTAGACCAACATGTGACACCGTGACAAATAGATTGTAAAATTAGGTGACAAACCCTGTTTTCATATGAAAAGTTTTAATACAGAAAATATTTTGGAGATGAAGAATGAAAAAGAATATATGACTGTAAAAAAAGAGAGCAAAATGGTTAAATGTGGTAGCTGCGAATATTGCAGGTTCATTTATGAGATTCCATTTGTAATAGTACAAGGGTATTATAGAACAATATCTAGAATGGGCTTGGCAATTGTAGGACTACCTGGGGTAGTATATATGTCAACATATTCATCATACTAGCATTTTACATTGAGAAAACAGAAGAGCAATTATTATGTTCAAGAATTTATGAACATTTGAATGATATAGAATTAGAAATGTGAATTATGCACTATATAAACATTCAACTAAATGTAACAATTACAGAAAATTTTTATTTTTTGTTTTCTACAAAGTTAATATGTTTAGGCTAGCTGGTCAGTGGGAAAATAATTTAGGGTATAGAGAACATAGATGGCATTTACTATTAAATACAACAATTTTTTCCCAGTTTAAATAAATCAATTTCTCTTGGCAATGTATTAAAAATGAGGGCAGAACAGACAAATTGTAAATGTTATTATTTATTCATTAAGCATTTTATGATGGGCACATATTTATGATATTTACAAGATGTATTAAATGATTTGATTATGTTTTAAAAAGTTTAAAAAAAAATAACATAAAGAGCTTAATCAGTGGAGTATAACGTAAGTGATCATCTGTTTTTAGTTTGGATATTTAATTGGCTGAAACTCTGAACATTTAGGTTCTGATGACATCTGTAGATAGAGACAAAAGCCCTTAATCTATTTTATTTTAAACAAAGTTTATTACAGTTTTATCAAAACAATGCATTTCTATGTAGATGATTTGTGTATGTTGTCGGTAACAATTTCTTATTAAATTAATAGTTTATGAATGGTATCTGAGCTGGTAGATGTGTTCCATGAAATAACTATGCTGCCATCCACACTGCATACAATCCCTAAAAGCTTTCATAGGACATCTACATCCCCTCACAGGTTGCAGAGGAGGGTTCTGTAGCCCACTCTTGTACCATACAGATTTCAAAGCTGTGCAACTGTAGGTCAGTATGATAGTCAACATGGGCCCCTGTAATAGTACATATATGGGAGGATGAATACCCATGAGACGTGTATTGTCATAAAGTGACCTAATGCATTCATGTAGAACAGCCCTGCATACCATCAGTATGAGCTGATCATCAGCCTATTCATGTATCTGAGGTGTCCTCAGCAAATTGCCATATGTAATCCAATGTTATGACTGTAAGGATGGCTCATCTACAGGTCTTTGTAATGCACAAAAGTATGGCCATATTTTACATCAAGTGACAGCATATCCACTATGTAATATGCAGTACTGTTCACATTTACTTGTGTAATGGCTTTTATGGATATGTATTACATACACACCTCTGCCTATTTTCATGCAGTACATGCATGTGTATGTATATATGTGTAACACTGAAATGTGGCTGTGATGAAACACGTTAATGCACATTCATGCTGCATGTGTCTTCATTCAACATGGCTTCTCATGTGAGACATATCAACCATACAGAGTGTGTCTTTGTAGGGTGCCATATTATGAGGCGACCTACACTGCTGTCGCCAAAACAGTTATATGGGCAAAATGACAAAGGCCCTCCTTTGTCCATACCTGGCATGTAAATGTCACTACCTCACCATGATTATGTGCTGGGACAAGCCTCCCATGTGTGCTGGTGCTATACCTACAACTATTGTGTGTCAGCATAACATTTGTGCCCCCATACTGATATGCGGCTCTTGACATCCTCATAGTTATTGTGTTATACAGGTACAATCACATGCCCACCTTCTGCATTCCTGCTGATACTCTTAACAAACATTGTACTGTTTATTGTTTGCATGTTGTTATGTTAATACCCAGACTTAGCAGTGTCACCACTGTGTAAGTCCAATGGCAGCATTTTAATGTTGTCATCACTTAGCACATTGACATCCCGACTATATCGGCAGGTAGATGTTAGATATTACACTGTAAGTATGTTGTGTATATGTGTGTGTGTGTGTGTGTGTGTGTGTGTATATATATATCTATATATATATATATACATATATATATATATATATATGTGTGAGTGTGTGTGTGTGTGTGTGTGTGTGTGTGTGTGTGTGTGTGTGTGTGTGTGTGTGTGTGTATGCCCAATCAGACATATACTGACCACTTTCACAGGATAACCATTACTCAGGGATTTACATCATGCTGGAACAGCAATGCAGTCTGTGCATACACTTTACACATGCTTGCAAATAGCTTCAGCTGGGATGCTTCTTGCCATCCACAGATATAGGATACTGTATGCTGTGTGAGTCTGCACTATGTTGTCTGGCAGTTGATTATGCCAGATACTCTATATTTGTATGATTTGTACTTCAAATGTCACACAGGACTGTATGCCTTTTATTTTCCATGTTATGCTGCCTGGTGGAGACATTTTTGTATTGTGTTGAGACATCTGTATGTCTACAGTTGACATTCTCACTGCATCCATCTTCTTATCTCCTGTACCAGTGAAGTGGTTGTGCTGCTCATGCTGTCACCAATCATGTGCAGTATGTACAGTGAGTCTTTGTATGTTACCTTTTACGATGTATGTACTGGCACAGCATGTGCCATTGATAGGTGTTATCCATGATAATGTATACTTACTCCCTGTGACTCCATATGCTATGTCCAATAAACTGTGCTGAACTGCATTTGTACTGTGATAGAGATGCTATGTTGTATATGACAGTGCCATGCAGTATGCTGACAGGATATGTCCTTGAATAGATTTCTTACCATCAGAGAGTTCACTTGGATGAGCCAAATGACACCTTACCCCACCACATACCATGGAGAGCTACTGCAAAGAACCCAAGGCAGCTGCTCTACTCATACCCCAGAACATCATTCCATCTTCTGCCATACTTGTACTCAGAGGTTTGGATGTGGACTTCAGATAGGAAATGTGTTAGGCTGTTTTCAAGGTCTTCTAGGAGTCGATGGTGACCTAAGTTCTAGGAGATGTAAACATGATGCAAAAGACCTTTGATGCCACCTTTGCTGACTTTGCTTGGCACAGTCAGCCCTGCTAGGAAGGCCCCTCTCCCATGTTTTATCTATGTGGTTCCTTACACGCAGCATTCTGCTGAGCATGAGTCTGTCTGTCTGTGATGTGTAGTCCTGCTGTTACTAACTACCAATAATTAGTGCAGTCATACCAGCCATTGCATACAATGATGATGCAGACCCTCACTCTCTGCTTGTGGGATCTACAGTGGACTGATACTTTAACATCTTGATTATTGAAATGGTTGTCCTCCAAGTTTACATATGTGCTGCTACAGAACATATACATATGCACTGATGTGTGCTAAGTGTTGTAGACAGCATTGCAGGTACTACAGTGGAGTGACAGTGGCCCATTTTGATCATGTCATGGTGGTACCATATGTAAAACACAACATTATTCTTGTGAATGTACAGCAGCCATTCTGCTCTGTGGCCCCTATTTGTCACACATGTGACTGTCCATTACCACTGCAGTATGCCACTGTTAGTTAGGCTGTTAGGGTCATGGACAGGAAATTGTCTGTCTCCAATGACACATGTATGTGACAGTGGTTAAGGTCTTAATTCTTCAGGTCCTGGGTAGCTTCTCGCACTTGGGCTTCAGATTTTCCCTGTTTTTTTTTTCACTGGTTATTTTGTTTTCTTGTTTAATACTTATGTGCATAGCCTTAGCTTCCTGATATGATGGCAGAGGCCTGCACCATGTGCACTGACTGTTTGACTTACTGCTGGGTTTTAAAATCATGGAAGAAGCCAGGAAAGTAATTTTCTTCTGTGTCTGCACTTAAATTACCTAATTGATCTAGCTGTTTAGAACTGTTTTCGACAATGCCTGACATTGATTCTGCATTTGTTCTCCTTTGAGTAAATCTGTTTGGCCTGGTGTAAGGGATATCTTGGATTAACTAGTGATTGATCTAAGTAAGAGTTCAACTAATTGCTACATTTCCTAGGTATCTTAGAGCACTTGGACTTTAGATTACACTTTTTCAGGGATTCCTTTGCTTTCTTGTTTAATAGTTACAGCACAGAGCTGTGCTGAGCACAGTTCCACGGTAGTTGTAGTTCCATAGTGGCTAGAGTGCCTAGTAAATTCTCTCTCCTTCATATTGCTGATAGTGTACCTGCTGAGCACAGTTCCATGGTAGTTGTAGTTCCATAGTGGCTAGTGTGCCTAGTAAATTCTCTCTCCTTCATATTGCTGATAGTGTACCTTCTTCCAATTCCTGTGAGTTAAAAAACAACTTTTA
Source organism: Protopterus annectens (assembly GCF_019279795.1). NCBI lineage: Eukaryota > Metazoa > Chordata > Ceratodontiformes > Protopteridae > Protopterus > Protopterus annectens. The sequence continues at coordinate 588,086,905 of NC_056727.1, read as the reverse complement.
TCTGTCTAAACAACTTTCACTATCCTCCTTTTAGCTACACAGGCCAGTACAGTCTGTGTAGCAGCTTTGTTGTTCTGCACATCCCTGCATTGAATACATTATTTATTTATTTATTTATTTATTTAAATGTGTTGACCAGGAGTATCCGACTGGAAGTGGGTCCATTTTCAGCGGAGGCCTGGGGAGAAAAGCTCCACAGTAAAATAAACAGACAGTAGTTACATTGGATTACATAGCGATTAACAATTTAACATAGAAATTACTTACAACATATTTACAGATGAAGAACATAGTACATCAGTAGACAACTAGAATCTTTAACTGTGAAGTACATAACAGGCATTAACAAATGTAACAATGTGAAGTTCCTGCTGTATAATAAGTATTAGGCTTATGAGCATCTGAGCTTGCTGTCATCAAGGTAGTTAGTGGAGGTGAAAGAAAGGTAGTAGTTGGATGGGGTGGATGATATTAGAGTGGGAGTTGCAAGGGCATAGCCAGCATGTTTTTAGGTGCGCTTTTAGTAAAGTTTTGAAGTGGGTGCATGATGGTATGGGGGTAATTGTGGGTGGGAGTGAGTTCCATAATTTGGCTATGGTGCAAGACAATAGTGCTTCACCAGCAGAGTTATTGGCTTTAGTGATCTGCAAGTGATTTTTGCTGCTGGATCTTAGTGGTCTGGTGGTGCGATAGGGTTGGAGTAGATTCTGGAGGGATTGGACATTTAGTGGATGGTTTACTAGTTTGTGGGCGAGTGAGAGTTGATACCACAGAAGTAGGTGAGGGAGTTCAAGCCAGCCCAGTTCAGCAAGTGAGAGACAGTGGTGACTACGGTAGGATGCCCCTGTGGTGAATTTGGCGATTTTGTTGTAAAATTGATTATCTTTACTATTCCCATCTCACCCTGTAATATTTCCCAAGTCCCTCTTTACTTCCTCATAAACCATATCACATAGCAGCACTGGTCATCATGGAGAGACAATGGACTAGCCTCTCTTCTATTGCCAGCTTTATAGACCATGGAGTCTTAAGGTAGTGTAAGAACTGCCACATCTTCACTGAAAATAAACTGATACTTAACTCAAAGGACTCTGTGAGAGGTGTAAATACTTAACTTAACTGGAGGCATTCCGCTCTCAGTTAGGTACAAGCAGTGATCACAACACTATCTTACTTCCTCCCACACCTGAGCAACATTCACAATTTGTCAACACAAAACTTAAACTCACAAATCTACATCCTGCAAGCTACACGCCAACAGATCATAACTAACGTACAGCATGCTCTGACACCACAGAAGACACAGCTATGAAAAGGGGGTCACACAATTAGAATACAGAAGTCCTTAAGGCAGCAAGACCAAGCTAGTGTGTCTGGCAATGTCTTAGTCATAAGTGATACCATAGTTAGATATACAGATGCTCCACTCGTCAGGCCGAACAAAAACAGACAGACGTTTAGCTGCCTCTTAGGTGCCCGGATCCACAATGTCACTAGGGCCCTCAGATTTGTTTACCCTGGAAAACATATGATCTGTTTATTGTACATATGGGTTTGAATGACTTGAGATTCATCTTGGATCGCATGACAACTGACATGATGCAGCTCACTTAATATGCATATGAAATAGTTGCAATGCTAGTACTGAGCGGTATCGTACCATTGCCAAGCATGATGCCTCTATACAAACAAAAGATAACTGACATTAATTACTGGCTTACTTGCTGGTGTTATTCTTAAGCTACTTTACTAGGGATGACCTGCATCTTTCTCCTCACAGTTTCTGTACACTGGCAAAAATCTTTTCTTCTCTCATAGTGTCTTTTTTAGGCAAGATCAGTCTCCTCAAATTACCTACATAACCAACAATAGTCAAAATAGTACAAAGGACGCACTGCTGTTCAGGGTTTTAGTGCCTACCACTGCTTGAACCAACACTGAATTTGACAGTGTAGCTGGAGGGACATATCTGTATTCCTAAAAAAAATCACCTCCAGATTCTTAACACTGACAATGGCTTTGAACTCCACCACATCCTTCTCACGATAAACTAAACTCTGTTCCATATCTTAACCAATTACTGCACTCCTTCCATGGTACTAGCAAACCACAAGGTATATCTAAACACATTGATATCCCTCACTGTCCAATCCAGCACTATCATTCTGAGTGGCTTCAGTTATCCTTCCATTAACTTAGAAAACTATACCACCACAAATAAATATGCCCAAAGATTCCTGGACTTTATTAATGCCAACTCCTTAAACCAAGTAGTATGAATATATCAATGAGGGTCTCAAAAATATTCAATGTGTTTTTCACCAATATAGTCTCCCTTGCTCCACAGTCATAGTTACCTAATCACTGGTCATGTCTGAGCACTGTACAGTAACACTTTTAATGTCAGAACTGTCATCTTGAAAGTCCTCTGTCTTCAGAAACTACTACAATCAAATCTACTTAGCTAAAACACCTTCATCACCTTGATGACCCCACCTCACACACTGCCATATTCATGGATATGTTCTACACACACACACACACACACACACACACACACACACACACACACACACACACACACACACACACACACACACACACACACACACACACACACACATCCAAGCTTGCATTCAGGCCTCAGTCCACATAAGGCATAATTACAATGACAAATTCAGTTAAAAACCGACTTGCTGGAACCCCATTACAAATGAAGTATACAATAAAAGGAATAAACTCATGATCTTCAAGAGTGATCTTAACACCTCATTAGTTAGAGGGGAACTCAGAAAGATCAACAAACAGCTTAGAAACAAAATTAGATCTTCCTAAAGCAAGAACAAATTAAGAATAGTCATCCATACTATGGATAAACACAAAGCCTTCTTTAGCTATGTCAGAAACCTTAGAAACAATATTCAACAATACTCGTGAGTTAATACCAAATAGCACCACATACTGATCCCCGGAGACATAACTAATGTATTAGTGGAAAAAATCAGCTTAATTGTTACTCCACTATCTACCCCAAACATTCCACAGTACATTAGCTGCCTACATCACCCCTCATTCTTGGCTGAGTAAGTCCTAAGTGCTTTCTCCAAGGCTCGAAACACTAGCTCTATGGGCCTGGATAATGTGCCAGGCAGTCTTCTTGTCAGCACCAAACATTGTCTGGCAGACCAATTACAAGTCTATTCACACTCCACCTCTCCATTATATCCCAAAGGAATAGAAAACTGATGTCATATCCCACTCTTTGAAGGGGTCCCACTACTGTTTCAGGTAACTATAGGCCCACAAGCCTTACTAGTCTTATGTGTAAGGCAATGGAGGGTGTCATTATAGAACTTATTAACAAGGAGAGGCAGTCTTCAAATCCAGGACCCAAATCAGTTTGGATTTGTTAAAAGTACATCCTGTCACCTAAAACCTGGTTAACTTTTTTGAATAAGTCACTGAGGCATTAGACTCAGGCAGATTATTCAGCACTGTATGCCTAAAGACTTTAACAGCATTCCACATTCTGGAATTGTTGATAAGCTAATCTAATTAAAAGCAAACAACTATACCTCCTAATGCATAGAAAACTGGTTTATAGATAGAGTCCAGCCTATTAGTGTTGGAGGCGAACTGTCATCAAAAAGAGTAGATACTAATGGTGTCCCCTCATGATCAGTCCTGGGATCACTCTTTTTTTGTATCTACTTCTCTGATGTCAAGGTGTCCCCTCATGATCAGTCCTGGGATCACTCTTTTTTTGTATCTACTTCTCTGATGTCAAGGCTGACACCAGTGGCCTGTGGTTTATGAACTTTGCTGATGATTGCAAACTCAGAGCTGTCATAAATTCGCTAACTGATCTCCAGGTTTTCCAGGAAGCCCTAACACACAGTAATTGGTGCTTGGACCACAGACTCAAATTAAATGCCAAGAAATGCAGTATTGAGTCCTTTGGTGAAACTGTGCACCCATGCTCCTATCATATAGATGACACTCCCTTAAAAACTGACTCTGTTTTTAGGGATGTTTTCACTTTTATTAACAGCAATTTATTCTTTGAGCACAATATATCTATTGTTAGGAAATCTTTTTTTATAGCCAGACTAATCACCAAAGTTATATCTTCTAGATCCAAGCAAGTTTTCACCCCCCTCAACTCCCCCTTGTCAGGCCAGTAACAGAGTATAATGTTTCCTTTTTGTATGTACTGTCTAGACATAATGTTGCAGCTTGAGAGACTACAGCATGTCAATTAAGGGCATATCTTCATTGAGCTACCATGAACACCTTAAAGCATTCTGTCTCTTTTCCATATCCTACTGACTTTTGAGAGGGGGGGGGGTCTCTTTCCAGCATATAGAGCCTCAAAGAATCAGGTCCTATGTGACCTTCTAAACATCCACTAAAGTAGTAACATCCTAAATACCCACTCAGGAGACTTAAACTTCCACCAAAACATAAACAGGACTTGCTGTGAGATAGATCTCTATCAATTACAATCCCTCTTTTATGGAATAGACTCTCCTTGAATGTAAAGAAGATTATACCATGACCCCCCATTGATATTCCAAAACGTGCACGCTGATTGGCCAGCGTGCACGTTGTAAATCGACTTATACTAATGGAAAAAGGTCCGGTCGCCCGGACTTTTTCCATTAGTATAAGTCTCTTTTAAAGAGATCTCCGTTGCTTTTTTTAAAGCTGTCTCGCTATGTTAAACTCCTTTAACATAGCGACACAGTGTGTAAAAAGCAACAGAGATCTTGCTTTCTCCGTTGCTTTTTTTTAAACCTGTCTCGATATGTTAAATGGGTTTAACATAGCGAGACAGCTTTAAAATAAGCAACAGAGACCTCCGTTGCTTATTTTAAAGCTGTCTCGCTATGTTAAACCCATTTAACATAGCGAAACAGTAAAAAGCAACGGAGATCTTGCTTTCTCCGTTGCTTTTGGTCACAGCTCTGATGTACTGCTTAGGCATGCGCAGTACATCAGAACTGCCGCGGATACCAGACAGCTGCGGAAGGGCAGCAAAGAGGCATTATACAATGCCATTATTTAAGAAAAGTAATTATTTCTTTTCTTAAATAATGTCATAGTATAATAGCAATAACCCACTTCTGGGTGTGGGTAATGTGGGATTTACCCACGGTTGTCTTTGTTTGGTCCCTCGGGACCAAACCACGCCAACCATGGGTAAATTCCGCATTACCCACACCCAGGTGTGGGTTATTGCTATAGTAGCTCCCTGATCCTTTTTAAGTGTATACTGGATGATTGGATGGGCAGTTGTATAACTGACTTTATTCCAATGGGGTCTGGTATTAAATTCAAATGTTGGAAAATTCAAACTTGAGCTGTGTGGCTATGCTACAAATGGTCCACTGCATCAACAGCCTAATACTAACCTATGTACCGTTGTAAGATTTTATGTGTGTGTGTGTGTGTGTGTGTGTGTGTGTGTGTGTGTGTGTGTGTGTGTGTGTGTGAGTGTGTGTGTGTGTGTGTAGTGGGTGGGTCTATATCCCTGGGTGTCATGTTTTTATGTTTCTTGCTGTCCTCATTTGTGAGAAAGGCACATGCATGCATACTGCCCTTTGTAACTGTCTATACAGTGTTATTATGTTGTGTGTTCTATGAGTTCTTGCCATGAGTACCACATGACATATGCAGAATGTGCACACATTTGTATACACAACTTCTTCACATTTGTGCCTTCCACAGAATTCTTGGTCACCAGCAATACCATATGTCCATAGGTTTATACTAGGCTAATGACCACAGAGGTCTTTATAAGCCTAGATGTGCACCTTGACCCAGTTTTGTCCCCAAGCACCTTGGACACCTACATAGTGGAGTAAATTAGTAAGGATGTATCTAAGGGTTATATGGGGGGTATGTTAATTGGGGATTAATTTACTTACTGTTGTCCTCTGTCTTTCATATTTCAGATGCATATGTCATGTGGTACCCATGGCCAGATCGGGATGAATTTGTGATTTCCCAGCCAGTGATCAAGGTTTTGTTTGAAAAGGGTCAGGGATGAACTCAACTTCATAAAGATGGAGAGCTCATTCCATAGCACAAGAATTCTTTGAGACACATATCCATCTCTCCAGCATGTTCTATTTATGTCACAAGTAAAGCTCAGGTCCTTGCATCTAGTGTATCTGGTGCTGTTTGTTTTGTGGATGTGCAAGAGATTCATCAGAGCTGTATCTGTGGATGCCTTATATGCCAGGCATGGATTGCCTCTCAGTATCCTGTAGAAGACTTCTGTAGAAGTACAGAGATAGGTCCTTAAAATGATCTGCGTAGGACTGGATATTCTTGCCGTGGATTCTGCTGGTGAGGAACATCTGAGGGCATTCTTATTGTTGCAAGTACTTGGTTAGGTACATGGCAAAGGAGGACTTGTACTCAATGATGAGTCTGATAAGGGCTGAATAGAGTGGTTCTATAACCTTCCTTGGACCTGGATGCCTTACCATTGCTTATGAATTGGGCAACATAGAGTGATTTTCTTACCATCTTGACTACATGTTGGTCAAAGGCCAGATTACTGTCTACACATGTTCTCAGATCCCTAACTACACGGTCAGCTCTTAGGGGTGTTTTATCAATGGAGTAATGAACTTGGGTGAATGATTTCCCAAAGGGCACTATAATGCATTTCTTCATGTCATTTGTTTGCGTTAGATCCTCTTCTAGGATGTTGGTGTCATGGGGGGGGGGATCTATGATAGCTCCCAATTTACAGTTATCTGCAACCTTGTTGAGCCAGAGGCTTTTGACATTAGCCTTGACATTTAAGTAGATATCAAACAGGAGCAGACCCAAAATGAAACCCTGAAGTACTCTGCTGGTGACCAGTCTCCTGATGGTCTCACTGATCCTGATTTCTTGGGGCCTATCTGTGAGCCAGCCAGCAGTTCAATAAGTTATGTTGGGATTTATGCCCGGTTCTGAGAGTTTGCCAATGATACCTGAGTGAAGTATTGTATTAAATGCTTTGGCCAGGTCAAAGTAGCTGGTATGCACCTTTTTCTTCTCATCCATAGCCTTAGTTACCCTCTCAAAGAAGTCAACCAGGTTGAGTAGGCAAGACCTTCTCTTAACAAAGCCATACATAAATGGGTCCAGTATCTGTAGGTTGCCAATGGCCTTGTTGATCATTTTGATGGCAATTCATTCCATGGCTTTGCATATTAGACTTTTCAGACTGATGAGTCTGTAGTGCCAAAGGTCAGTTGATGGTTTAACCTTATGGACAGGGATGACCATTCTGGCTCTCCATTCACCCGGTACATAAGCTGCCTTGAGGTTGTAGCTGAATATTGCCTCAAGTGGTCCTGTAGGTCATGTTTTAGGCCATTTATAAGGCAACCAGGGATATTGCAAAGACCCACTGAAGCAGTTCTTTTGGCTTTAGTGAGTGCCACCAGGACCTGCTCCCTCTTTGTAGCTGGGCAGGATTTACTAAAAAAGGGCCATTTCACAGGGGATAGTAGGGGAACTGTGGGTGACATTAGGGTTAAATTTATCAGCCAGTAAATTTACTATGTCACCTTGCTCAGTGAAGGTTGTGCCATTTACCACTAGTTCTGCACACTACTGAGTGTTACCTTTAAGTTTCCTGACATAGCTGAAGAAGGTCCTGTGAGTGTCCTTAGCCTGTGAGCTATCCTGACCTCATAAATGGCCTTGTTGGAGTTAATTAGACCTGTTATTTTCTTCTTTAAATGAATCAGAGAGCTCTTTTATCTATGAGAGTTTCTCTTTCTGATTTCGCCATAACTTTTTTTGTCTTGTTATATATCCTGTTATGGCAAGGATTCTACCATTGTGGTTTGTTTTTGGTGTTAGCTTTGGATTTACTTCTGGTAGGTATGGCAACCTCAGTGCAGCAATTTACATGTTTGTACAAGGTTTCGGTGAATAATTCTGCAAGGGTAACTGTATTCTATGACTTTTTTAGAGCTGTGAATTTTGACAAACTGTCATTTAATAGGATATAGTTTGCTATGGAATAGTTCCTAACTGTTATAGTTTTAGTTTGGTTTCATGGTTGATTTCTATTTAATGGAAGACAGATTTATAGCTCAGCTTCACCAATTAGAATGTGACATGGGGGGGGTCCAGTATGATTGAGTCTGTGGTTGAAGTGCACACTATTTGGTCCAGGATGTTTGTGTTGATGAAGTTCAAGAAACATTGTGCCTGCGAGTTAGAGGCAGTGTACATTCCCCAATTTATGGTGGAGTACTGAAAGACTCCCATTAATAGGGTATTTTGTTGGATGTTAAGTGTCTGTAGTAGCTCTAGATAAGAGTTATGTGCTTTATGGGTCATAGATGGTGACCTTTAGCTATCTAGAACATGGTAAGGAACCTTATCAGTGGTGACTTGGATCTGGATGAACTCCAGGGCATCGTCCTGTTTCACCAACCTGGAGTTATTTTTATTGCTAACCTAGCTCGAGACACCTCCATCTTTAGCCTGTCTGTGCTACTGTTGGTCTAAATGTGTGGAAGACACCATAGTCTTGCACTGCCAGAGTAGTTTCTGGGGCTTTAAACCAAGTCTTGCTAACAGCACAGATATCTACATTCTGTAGAGTGAAGAGAGCTTGTAGGGTGTGAGGTTTCTTGTTTAGACTACTGGCATTCTAGCATTGAGAAGTAATATCTTAATGATGTTTTGAGTTTTTTTTTTTTTTTTTTTGCTATGTGGGTATTTTTGTTATTTTGACATTTTCTAAAAAGGCTATAAGGGGTGAAGAAAGTTTTAGGCACTGTCTGAAATCCAAAGGGGAACAGGTTCAGACCATCCTTGGCAAAGCAATGTCATCTGTTAATCATGTTATCCCATGCTGACAGATATTGAATCCTCCTGGAATGACACCAGAAACTAAGCCAATTATTAAAACCAGTAATTTTTTGTTCATACTATTACATCATTCTTGGGGAAGATAGAATGCTGCTCAATGCAATGCATGTATTGTCTCTGACACATATTCAGAGAGATCCATAATGTCTCTTTTCATATAGTCCAGAGCAGTATGTCTCAGGTCATTTACACCCACATGGACTATGACAGAATCATATTGATACCTGTTGTGCAGTCACTTGAGTGAGTACATGACATTGTAGATCCTAGCTCCAGATAAGCAACTAATCTTTATTTACCCCTTGTCCAGCTTGTTCAGAGGGGCATCTGTGTGTCATACAATAGAATCCCTTATGACAAAAGTGCTAGATAAAGTGTTTGCTTTCCTCATGGGGTTTGTTCTTGGGGGGAATCATTGGGTGTAGGCTTATGTGTGGTGTTAGGTGTTGCTTTTGGTTTGGGCTTTAGTGATTGCTGAGTGCAGATGTTGCCATTTGACAGCCTAGGAGGTCTTTGAGGTTTGGAAAGGTTTCTTTTACGTGCCTCAGTGTAAGAAAGCCTATGTGTGTGTTGAGCAATATATGTGAAGGATGTAGTGTGTCTGTTCATGAGAACCTTGTTTGTAAGTGAGATTTTTGCCTCCAAAGAAGTTATGTATGTACATCTCTTGCACACTGTGTTAGTTTCTTTAAGGGTTAAAACATTGACTGAATATGTAAGACAATTGCTAAATTATCTCAGGATGCCCACATCTATCAAGCTGGCCACAGAGACATTAGGACATTGCATATCCATGTTGTCAGCAATGTATTAGGGTTGAGCTATTATGATTTAGAGACTTAGTTTTACGGGTGTTCACCTGAGTTGTGTCTAGGGTTAAGACTAGGTATTAGATAGTGCTGTGATCTGGTATTATTTCTGCTAAATGTACTAACTAGCTACCCTAAACTTAGTTCCACACAAAGACATTCTGTGTTAAAGGTTAAAGTCCTGAGTGCTAGCTCTATAAGTAAATTTTACAAATTAAGCATTTTCTACTATACAGGGCACTGATAACTGCCAATGTACAGGGAGCAGCTCTGTGAAAATGTGCTTAATGTATTGCAGACAAAGAAAGCTGAAAACTAACTCCTGTGCCCTCTGCCAATAAACTACTAATTTTTGAGCTCAGTGGAGTGCTTCCCAACTAAGGGAGGTTGGCATAATGGTTAAGGTGTTTACCTTATAGACACAAGGTGCAGGGTTTGATTCTCACACGGGGTAATTGGCTAAGCTTAAAATGGCCCACAAGGGAAGTTATTCTAGTACTAACCTATGAATATATATGGAAGACCATGGAAAAACCTTCTGCCTCAAGATGGATGATGCTGGAATTTCTTAATGTAAAAGCAAAGCAAAAGTAGCTCTCAAGTGTAGATTAACACCAAACAATCAAGTTCCCTGGCTAATTTGCCCTTCTGTAAGACAATTTAGAAGCAATGAGAAACTATAAACCAAACAGAAAAAATACATTCTTGTAGCAAAAAGTTAATTAGATGCTTTCAAAATGCAATCAAGCAGTAGTAATCACTGAGTAAAACAAGTGCAAGTGAAAACAATAAAGAAACTATAGTTGCAGTGGAAACACTTGTAAAGTATTAAAGGGCTATGTGGAAGTCAGCAAAACCACATAAACATACCTAATTTATATCAGATAGAAAAAAGCTTAAAACTAACTTTTCTGGCCTCTTCCCTTGAGCTCCCTGGAATGCTTCCCAACTCAGAAAGACCAAGTAAACACCTTCTGCCACAGGATGGATAATCATGGAACCTTCTTAATGTAAAAGCACAACAAAAATAGCTCTCAAGTTCACAGTAGCACCAAACATCTAAGTCCTTAAAAAGCCCTCAGGCTGAATCTTACCTTTAGCATCTCTGTGTAGTTCCCAACTTAGATACTCTGTGCTACCTTTCTATTGCCACTAGAACTGTAGTCCCAGTCTTCTTAACATAAATATACAATTTGTGTAGGCAAAAGTAAAAAGGTACCAAATATCTGCAACAATTAATTGCCACTTTAAGCCCTATTGTGTGTTTCCCAACTTAGACAGACCAGGCAACCTTTCAACTGTCACTAGAATTGCAGACCCAGTCTTCTTAATGTAAAAACATCTTAGTTAGCCAAACGTGAAAAGGTATCAGAAACAAATCAAACAACTTGCTACAAGCAATTCTCACTTAAACCTACCTCTGTGTATCCCAACTCAGACAGATGAGGCTACCTTTCTACTGCCACTAGAATTGCAGTCCAAGTCTTCTTAATGTAAAACACACACTTTAGTTATCCAAAGCTGAAAAAGTACCAGAAAAAATCTAACAAGCTGAAAGTAATTGCAAGGCAATTCAAAGACAGGAAAGAAGACAGCAATAAGGAACACACACACACACACACACACACACACACACACACACACACACACACACACACACACACACACACACACACACACACACACACACACACACACACTTTAGGGTAATTTCAAAGTACACTAACAGTCTAAGGGGAGGCCCTTGTCAGTTTCATTTCTCAGTACCCACTAGGATGGGCAGATGAAATAAGACTGGGAGGACCTTCTAGGACCAGGTATACAGCATATGAGACATATCTCTCAACCTTTTAGTGCAAGAAATCTGGACAAAGACTAAAATAATGAGGGGACAAAGGCCCCAAAATAGGGGCAGATATTAAATATTGTTCTTATAAACTTAGAAAGTAGCTATAATAATAGGATTTGTGTTAGCATGCATTCTCTGCAGGACATGAAATAGGAAACTCAAATGTATGTCATTATTTATTGTCTTCAGTCTTCACAGACTTTCCAGAAAACCACAAATATTACAAGGAACAATCCAAAAATATATGTCAAAAATCTGGACATTCTGCAAAAATCTGGAAAATTGAGAGGTATGATATGAGAATGGGAGGAGCTTCCAATGCCAGATGTATAGTAGGGACAGGCAGCTCAAAAGCTTACATGTTTAAAAGCAGAACAAGAAAAGGGTGGATGGGGAAGAAATTCAGAAGCCAAATAATAAAAGTGCAATAAAATGAGAGTCCCCAGTAATAATTTAAACACCTAGGGAAAGCACAGAAACCACTTAAAAAGCAATACATTTTTTTATAAATCACTACAGCTATAAAAATGCCTTCAATTAATAGCTTTATCTTAAGACACAGAACAAACAAAAACACAAAACTGATTTAAATGGTAAGATAAGTGTAGTATTTTTAATGTAGCTTAATAAACTTCCCTGGATGCAACATGTAGTCCACATGCTTTGTTTTCAAGCTTCCAAACTTCCAGCAGTCCCAATATCATGCTACATATCCACATGTGCTTTGAGTGTATACCCCAGATTACATATCTGCTCAACATAGTCATCTTCATGTTTGTTCCTAGGGTTTCCACAGTTTTGCAGGCAATAGCTGGACTATGTCTGTTGGATGGGGTTTGTGCACTGCCAGACATATTGAACACTGTAACTCCAATGTAGATTAAGTCTATGTCCTAATATCACCTACTTGACAATAAATGTTCAATTACAGACACATGTATGTTATTGTAGATACATGACTGTAAGTCTAACGTACCTGTGGCATTGCATCATATGGCTAACAGATCTGTTGCACAGTTTAACATGGTCTACTATAATCCTATCCTATCACACCATTTCAGGCTAGCAGGTATTGTGACAGAACTGCATGGACACAATTCATTTATGCATGGTGTAATACATCACATCGCTTCCCTGTTTTATCTACTATATGTCTGTGGCACATTGTGGTGAACTTCCAAATGTTCATAATACAATATTACTTAGAATTGCTACTTAGCAAATGGTTGCAGTTTAAGTGGCATACTTCAATGCTGTTGTGCCTTTGCTGTATTATCTATATAACTGTTTTTGTTCCTGTCCAGTGGCCATCATCAGGGCAGATCCAACACAAGGTGCCCTGGCAACTGCCTAGGGCCTGTGCTAGCTGGGTGACCTGGCCAAACATATTTAAAAAACTAGCTACCAAGCTATTCCCCACTAAAACAAGCATTTAAAAAACTAACTACCAAGACAATCTTCACTACTACTCTCCTCTACATTGCTTCTCGTCAAGAATACATCTCTTAACTGCTTTCTAACAAAGCATCTCTCTCATTGGTAAAAAATCAAAAACAGTACTTTCAGACCAGATTGTATTCATGACAGTAACTAAAACACAAGCTTTCAGGCAATGCCCTTTTTTTAGAATTTGAGACAATGAACTGAGACTTCCTGGAGCTCAAACTGGAAGCACAGTCTTTTTGCAGCAGTGGCATTATAACATACGCAGCTTTTTGTCTAAACATCTTTAAACATCATCTTTACATGCATGAGATGCTATACTTAACAGTTGGGAACATTTGGATGCAGTGACTATAATTATACAGCATGTGACCAAAACATGTTGTTCTACAGCACTACAATCTTCATCAGTAGTACAGACAGGCACACAGGTAGAGAAGGGTATGTGTGTGTGTGTGTGTGTGTGTGTGTGTGTGTGTGTGTGTGTGTGTGTGTGTGTGTGTGTGTGTGTGTAAATGTATATGTGTATGCGTGAGATGCCTGCATCTAATTGCATGGCTTTGACAAAGTCAAACTCTATATGTTAATTACAGGAAGTAGCAGACTTAATTGTTCACACCAACTGCTAGCCTGGTTGTTGATGGCAATTTTTGCAAAGTATCTCTGCTTTTGCCTCATGTGTATATCTTATTATTGAACAAGTCATTTAACCAGACAGTGCATTTGGGCAACTGAAAATTTGTCCTAGGCTCCTCAATGGTCCCCTGGAATATGTCAGCCAATTGTGATGTACAGGAAGGAAATTAATTGTAGTAAACAGGAGCATCATCATATGAGCCATATTCTTTGGATGTGATCTTTGGTTTCCTTCTTCTGTTGAATGGTGACAGTCTGTTTATTATCTAGCTGTGAATAAACTGGACAGCATGATTTTTTTTAATAATGAATACATTTTTCGTTTAGTCTGTTTTTTGCAGGCATACAGATGTGAAATGCTCTGTGTTTGGGATACAACAGTTTATCTGGAATTTAGAGTAGATGAGTAAGCTACATAGCTGTTAAAGATCTGCTTCCTCTAGTATAGAGTTTGATACAATCAGCTTTCACATGTCTTCTTTGTAACTCTGCCAAGTTACTTTACCAGACAGCATTTCTGGGCTGCACCTGAAAAGGGATACTTGTATCCAGTAGCTGTCAGCAAATGCTTTACACATTTACTTTTTCAATTCCTGCACCCTTCATATAGTCTTCACATTAGTTCTTTATAATATGTGTTCTTACAAACACCACTGCATCACCTTTCAAAAAGGTAAATGGTTATCAGTCATCTCCAGAGTCACTTTTCTGCTAGGAACACATATCTACAAACTGCTATTTGATAAATACTGTCTGTAACTAAAGCATTTCTTACACATTTCAGATGTTACCCATTCAATCAGATCAGGTCATAGGTTCATAGGTGTTTACTAGGCTAATGACCACAAGGGCCTGTTTAGGCCTAGCCATGCATTCCAAATCTCTGACAAGTTCTGATACCCTTGATAAGTGTAATCAGGGGCTTGGGAAATTAAACATTTACAAGCTAGGGCCTGGGAAATGAACCATTGACAGGTTGCCTGTGTCCATTAGAGACATAAGTGCCAAACCATGGATGAATTTCCTGTTCCCCATTCAATCGTCCAAGGTGCATGTAAATTGGGTTAGGGAGGAACTCTGCTTCACATGTATAGGGAATCTGTTCCAGAGATTGGGTAATTTCTGGTATACATACCTGTCTCTCCAGCAGGTCCTATTTATATCACAGGCAAGGTTTAAGTCTTTATAGGTTCATAGGCTCATAGGTTCATATTAGGCTATCTGCCCTAGGGCATTTATAAGCCTAGCCAGAGTGTGTTTAGCTTTCGCCACCCATTTTAAATTAATTTTGCTATGCCTTTTTTTGAGGTTAGTATACTGTGCCTCTGTCTAACAGTGACACAGAAGTGATAGCCGGGGTAAACCTACGATCTCCCATCCACTCATCAAGATTCCTCTTGAAGAGAGTCAATGTGGGACTCTGCCTAACCTGGACTGGGATTTTATTCCAGAGTGAAGGGAGCCTCTGGTTATGAATCTGTCCCTCCAGCATGTCCTATTTATTTCAGTGCTGAGGTTCAAGTCTCTCGAGCATGTAGCTCGATGGGATTTGGATTTTCTGAGGTGCAGCATGTCCATTAATTCCGGGTTGGACATGGCTTTATACGTCAGGCACAGATCACCTCTGAGCAGGCGGTATGCCACTGAGTAGAGCTGGAGTTTCTTTAACCGGGCAGCATATGGCATCTGTTTGAGCCCTTTGATCCTCTTGGTGAGGTACTTTTGGGGTCTTTCCAGTTGCTGCAGGTGTCTGGTAAGGTACATCCCAAAAGGGGCATTGTACTCAATTATGGGCCTGATGAGGGATGAGTAAAGAGGTACGATGACTTCCCCTGATCTAGATGTGAATCCCTTCATGATTAGGTGGGCTATATAAAATGTTTTTCTAACCACTTTGGCCACGTGGTTGTCAAATGAGAGATTGCTATCAACTTGGGTCCCCAGGTCCCTAATGACTTCTTCTGTACTTAATGGATTACCACCTATGTGGTAATTTGTGGGCACTTTGTTTTTGCCAAAGGGATGACTATACACTTTTGGTGTTTAGCTTGAGGCCATGGCTCAGGCACCAGTTGTCTGTTTCTATGAGGCCCTTTTGGAGGATGCTTGTGTCGGCTGGAGAGTTGATTATGGTGCCCAGTTTGCAGTCATCTGCGAACTTGGTCAGCCACAGTCCCTCCGCTGTTGGCCTGTACCGCGATGAAATATATACCTAACAAGGGTCCCAGGACTGGGCCTTGTGGTTGGATGCTGTACTGGGCCTGGTTTGACTGGTTGAGCAATTCTCCAGTAGTGGGTTCCCTTGTGGCCAGTTTGCTTTTTCTATTGATCCAGTGGGTTTTATTTAGGCTGGTGAGCTATATTATAGCTCCGAGTGGAGTGGGGTATTGTATCGAAGGCTTTTGCGAGGTCCAGGTAGGCTGTGTGGACCACCTTCCCCTCGTCAATGGCCTTGGTGACTGTTTCAAAGAAATCAACCAGGTTTAAGAGGCAGGATCTGCCCTTAACAAAGCCAAACTGGGTAGGATCCAGTGTCTGTAGGTCCCCAATATCTTTATTTTATGAGGTCCATGATGATCCTTTCCATAGCTTTGCAGACCAAGCTAGTCAGGCTTATGGGGTGATAGTTTCCAGGATCCGTTGAGGCACTACCTTTGTGGAGAGGGACCACTGTTGCTGTATGCCATTCTTTGGGTACATATCCTGTAGTAAGGCTAAGATTGAACAGTAGCTTTATGTTTGGGTTTAGCTCTTCTTGGAGTTCATGTAGGACGCAGCCTGGGACACCATCTGGTCCCATTGATGCTGTGTTTTTTGCTTTGGAGAGGGCAGCTCTTACCTGAGCATCTGAGATGTCAGGGGGGCAGCACTCTGTTGGGATAGATATTTGCCCTTTTGGTGGGGAGAGGGGGGAGAAGTTTACACTGAACCTGTCAGCTAGGATGTTGGCAATGTCTGTGAGCTTGGTGTATTTTTTGCCATTTTGGACTAATTCTGAGCATATCTGGGAATTCCCACCCAGGTTCCTAACATAACTAAAGAAAGCCTTGTGATTATCCTTAGTGTCCTGTGCAATTTTTCTCTCGAAGCTGGCCTTAGACGATTTTATGAGTGCCCGTAGTTTTTTGCTAATACTGATCAGAGATGCCTTCCCTTTTTGGGATTTTGCTCTATCATGTAGTAGCTTCCTCCTTCTATTGTATAGTTTGTTTATGGCTGGGGTCCACCGACAGGACGTCTGCCTTTGGAGGATTGGGTCTTGGTTTTATTTGAGATTGCATGATCCATGCATTCCTGAAGGTGTTCATAGAATGCATTTATAAAGGATTCTGCGGTCTGGGCCGTATTTTCCACAGGCCCGGGGGCTTTGAAGGATTTTGCCTCGGTTTTGAAGCATGTGAAATTTGCTTTAGAGAAGTTTTTCACTGTGGTTTTCTGGGCAGGGGGTGGGGTTGGGATGTGAATATCCAGTGAGATTAGTTTATGGTCTGATCTTACCAGTGAGGGATACAATTCTGGTCTGGAGCAAAGTGTCCCCATGTTGGTGATGATCAGGTCCAGTATGTTTTCCCCTCTTGTGGGAGTGGTAACAAGTTGTTCCATAGCATTTGAGTTTATAAATTCTAGGAACCTTTGGGCAAGGGTGTTGGAGATAGAGTAATGCTCCCAGTCTATGTTTGGGTAGTTGAAGTCGCCCAATATAATGGTGTTTGGAGAGACCTTCATATTTTCCAGTATTCTCAGGAAGGCCAAGTGGGATTCCTGTGTTTGGGAGGGTGGTCTGTAGCAGGCTATAAACTGGAAGGCAGTTTTACCTGCAGTCAGTTGCACATGGATAGTCTCTGATGCTTCGTGCTGTGCCACCAACCTGGAGGTGTGGGTATCTTTGACGAATATTGATACTCCCCCTCCTTTTGTGGTTCGGTCCAAGTTTTGGGGCCGAAAAGCATGGTATAAGGTATAACCTGGCAGTGCTGGGGTGCTCTTGGGAGCCTTGAACCAGGTTTATGTTACTGCACAGATATCGATGTTCTCCATGCTAAGGAGAGTTTCGAGTGCATGCATCTTGAGGTTTAGACTTATGGCGTTGAGTAGCATTACTCTTAGTTTCTTATCCCTTGTGATACCTATGGAGGTGGGTTTGTCTTTTGAGCCTTGCCTAAAAAAGGCACTATGGGGGTAGCAAGAGCCTTTGCCAATATCCGAAAGCCCAGGGGTGACAGGTGCAAGCCGTCCCTAGCGAAGCATCGTGGCTTGTCGAGCATGTCATCCCAGGCTGACAGGCATTGGATCCCCTTTGAATGACACCAACACTTAAGCCAATTGTTGAAATTGATCATCTTGTCTTCATATTGTGGCATCATTCTTGGTGAGGGTAAGATGCTACTCAAGGTCAGGGTCATACCGGCCTGGGCTACATGCTCAGAGAGCTCCTCTATGTCTCTTTTCATGTAGTCCAGGGAGGTATGTCTCAGGTCATTCACACCAGCATGGACAATGACTGAGTCATATTTGTACTTGCCTTGGAGTGACCTGAGTGCTTGTGTTATGTGGCAGATCCTAGCACCCAACAGGCTGCTCACCGTGACCCTCTCCTTGTTCAGCCTTGTGAGCGGGACGTCAGTGTGCCTGACGATAGAGTCACCTATTACAAGTGTATCAGATGTGTTGTTTAGCCTTAAGGGCTGTGACTGTTCGGCACACTGGCTTTGTGAGCTATGTGTTGCACGTGTTTTGTTTTGGGGTAGCGGTTGCTTGGGTGTCTGCTTTGAGGTCTCTGCTGCTTAGGCAGATTTTTATTTAGAGCCTCCGAGTATGTTTTTGTGTGTTTATGTGTTTGGTTTGTTGTCGTGGTAGGTCTATGTGAGACTGGAATTGTAGTGAGTGTGGTTTCCTTCTCCTCCCGACTGGTTACGCCAGGTAACTCTTGTGCTGATTGCTTTGCAGATATGCAGGAGGTCCATCAGAGTGGGGACTGACGATGCCCCGTATGTCAGGCCTGTAAGAGAGAGGATACAGAGATAGAGCCTTGAGGCAGTCTGCATAGGACATTTTACTTAAGCCTGTATTCCCAGTTGTTGGATATGCCTGGTTAGGTACATACCAAAGGGGGCATTGTACTCAATTATAGGTCTGATGAATGCTGACTACAGTAGAACAATGTCTTGCTTGGACTTAGATGCAATACTTTTGTTTATAAGTTGGGCAACATAGAATGTGGAGAACATTTGAATTTGCAATCATCTGCAAATTTAGTCAGCCAGAGACCACTGACATTGGCTCTGACTTCAGAGAAGTGACTGCCAAAAAGGAGCAGTCCAAGGACTGATCCCTAAGGACTCCACTTGTGACTGGCTTCTTTGTAAAGGTGAACTCTCCAATTCTAACTTCCTTGGTCCTGTCTGTGAGCCAGTTAGCTATCCACCTCTTGATTTATCAACAATGCCTGAATTGGGTACTGTGTCAAATGCCTTGGCCAGGTCAAGGTAGGCAGTGTGAACCATTTTGCCCTCATCCATTGCTTTGTGACCTTCTCAAAGAAGTCCACCAGGTTGAGATTGCATGATCTGCCCTTGACAAAACCAAACTTGGTTGGGTGCAGTGTGTGGAGGTTTACTATATCACTATTGATCATTTCCAAGATAATTCTTTCCATGGCTTTACATATAAGACTAGTGAGACTTATGGGTCGGTAGTTTCTGCAACTGCAGCTGCTTAGACCACCTTTTAAATTGTCCAGCACTGAAAGTGACAACACAGTAGAACTCAGTAAAAGTCATTTTGCAGAGAACATTTGTAAGTGTAACTTTACTCCAAGTTAATCACTGTGATGTGCATCATATTAATTAATGAAACTCTAGTTATTTATTTTGTTAATAATTGCATGCCATGTACTATATGTTTGTAAAGTGTGTGTGTGTGTCTATTGTGTCTGCAAAGAAAGCACATGATAGTGAGCTATTTGATATGCATTAACCAGCTCTGCACTTCACATCTGCCCTCAAAACAAGAGTAAGCAGCACAATATGCTATTGAAGGTATAAGTAACTGAAATACATGCTAATTAACCAATATTAACCTGTATGTACAACAGGCTGTAATACAAGGTGCTGCTGCTGGTGTTGTTGCTGCTACCAAGAAGAAGCATAGAAGAAGAAAGAAGATGCACACTCAGTTTGCCTTATCATGGACTGCATGATACAGAAATTCTAGAGCACTAGAGGGTAGACAGGGACATTCTAGAGGAAATATGAAACCTCTGCCACCCTAATCTGAGGACCAGGGAAATCATGGAGAACTCATCTTAGTGGAAACCAAGGTATGTACAGCATCATGAAAACTATCTACAAGTACTTTTCAGAAACCTAAAGCGGATACATTAGGGGTGTCACAAGCCTTGGCCTCTTGCAATGTTACAACATGCAAGAGTTCATATCTGTTTTCCAGTTACCCCAGGGCAGAGAGCAACAATGTTATGCCGTAGCACACTTTTCTGAGGTTCTGCAGGCTATAAACTACACACACATAGAAATAATAGGCCCACCTGTTGAACAGGGAAGGACGTACATTAACAGGAAAGGCTGCCACTCTGTAAATTGTTAGATGATTTGTAATGCCCAAGGAATCATTTACAATGTGTATTTGCAGGTAAACTTGGTAGTTTTCATGACTCATAAATATGACACACTTTTGACCTATATGTAAGATTTGCATGAAGTGAATTTCCACAAGGGCATCTAGTGGAGAATGTAGGGTGTGCTGTGGAACTTTGGCTCATGACACCTATGAGAAACCCACACAACCCCATTGAGCAAGAATGCAACAGTGCTTATGCTCATACTAAGAGTAATATACAACATGTATTTGGCTTGCCCAAATCAAGGTTCTTGTGTCTGGACTCATCAGGTGGTGCTATGCAGTATGACCCTGGCACCACAGCAAAAATACTCACAGTCTATGGCATATTGAACAATATCATTGCTAGGAAACAGCTGCAACAAGGACAACAAGAACAAGGATTGCATTTTCCAGGACCACAGACAGGGTCAGCAGGTCAGTCAGATACCGATGAGGAGTCTGAGGAAGAACCAACAGCCAAGGATGATCCTGAAAGACACTGAAGTGCACAGTATGCAATGTTTCTGGCTAAAAGTCAGAGGATACTCACTACCTAAGTGAAAACCTAGATGCTAAGTACAGGCAAATATTAAAATTGATGCCTGCTAAATTCTTAACATTTACTTACCCATGTAATGATTGTGTTGTGTGAGCATCAGATTGAGTCAACCCCTGAAGGCACATCTTGCAGCAGTAGTATTAACCAAGGTAAGTAATGTACCTGCAAGAAAGATACATTGTTTGTCACTAAGTAAGATGAAACATGACTCAACTCTAGAGTAACGTCTGCAATAACTCATGACTGATATATGCAATACACCTATATGATTCAGCCCCATACTGTGCATCATGCATAACAATTGCCCAATGTAGATACCTCAACATTGACCAGGGCAATTTTAGTATCATTTCCACAGGTGTATAAGCAAGTAGTAATTACTAAGTCAAAGGACAGCATTACTAGGAATACAGTACAAATATAATGATGATGATCAAGAAGTACATAACAAGTCATTTACATTTTTTAAGAGAAAGAATAATAAAAAAAAATTCCTGCAGTACAACAAATTAAAGCATGCATCTGAGTAAACATCCATTAGCTATCCACTCTGTGCATCAGAACACGTCAACCCTAAGCCACGAAGAAATGTACAAAGGGCAGGCCATATGCATCATCACTTGCACGAGGTGGGGGTGGGGTTGCAGGTGGCGAAACCTGAACTAAAGAAGTGAGTATGTATGAGTGAGAAACCAGCTGATCATCAAGTATCCATTGTCAGGGCCAGTAGCAACACCACACACACACACACACACACACACACACACACACACACACACATACACACATATATATATATATATATATATATATATATATATATGTGTGTGTGTGTGTGTGTGTGTGTGTGTGTGTGCATCTGTGTGACAGGCGATAAGCCAAGATGCTTTTCAATGCATGTGGGTCTGCATGAATACATTCAAAGCACTTATCCTATCACTACATCCTAGCATCTCAGACAGATGTGAGTCATGTGTTGCAGAGTAGTCAGTTCAACATCACCAATCCATCCATGAGAACTACCTCTACCAGGAGTTACATTGCTTGTTCCATGGCCATGACTAGAAGTTGGGGTGCTACCTGAGCATGAACGATGTCTGCTGGATGAGTTGTCATTACAACTATATCCATGACCATGTGGCCTACCACATCTGGATGTGGGCACATCAATTACTGATGGAGCAGTAGAAGTAGTGCCACTATGGGAGTGGAATCTGGCTTGACCACATTGACTAACACCTAATGATGTAGCAGCTCTACAGCTACATGGATGCTGATCCCTTCCAGCAGACACTCCATTTCAGACACTGCATGATCCAGCTTATCATTCATCCTGTCCAAGGAGTCAACCACCTAGTTCAGGCAGTCTCGCACATCAGAATGCAAAACATTTAGTACTCACACTATCTCTTCCAAGGCTCTAGTGGAACATACCTGTGTCTCCTGTCTCCATGATGGCCCGATACATATGCTGTATGGCACCTACTGACACACCAACATCAGGGAGAGTATGGACTGCAAGCCTCCAGAAGACCTCTACCAACATCCCTGTGTGGTACTTTACCATCATGATGGCTATGGGGAGATTTTGCCAGCTCTGCAAGAGGAGTAGCTACATTACCCCGATTAACAGTGTCACCCCCAGCCTGTCTTATTTCTAATTTCTCCATGTTATGGGTATGCATCGGCATATTGACTGTGCCCAAAATCTGGTCAGGGGATGTGGGAGCCACAATCTCACTCTCAGACTGACTCTATACATCTCTTGACTGCTCTTGTTCATCACCATCATCAACATCAGAGGCTTCCAATACCTTGACACTAGGTGATAGGAGTCCCACAGTGCTGGTGGCACCTGTGATAACAACACATTAATACAACTAAGAGATAAATAGAACAAAGTGAGGAAAATAAGAAAAAAGTGATCAAACATATGATACATGAAACTGAAGTTAATCAATAATAGATGCAAGTGCAATTTAAACAAAATAGTTAATGCAGACATTATATGTAAAACTACAGTTACGCAATTCAAAAAAAGTTACTATACTCTTAAATCAACTTTTAGTATAGTAATACAAAACAGAAGGGGCCTTACCATTTGCAGGTGGTCATGGAAAAGCAGTGACAGATGTCTCTATACAGATGAAATGGAGATGAAAGAGGGATGATAACCATTATAATGCAAATGACACAATAAAAAGTAACATCAACTACATCCACATATTAAGAAAGATCTGATACACATTCTTTTCTTCACTTTCTTTTCTCTCCCTTATCTTTCTCTATGAGACTCTCTCTCTCTCTCTACCCCCTCACTCTAGGTCTCTCTCTCTCTCTCTATATATATATATATATATATATAAACATAATTATTAATATGGCATACTTATAGCTTTAGCAGTAGATACCCTTTGTTCATGCTCCACTTGAGCACCTACATCCACTACTAGTCTAGAATCCCAAGATGAGCTCTCCAGATGCCTCACAGTGGGCAGGAACATCTCCATCTCAGTCAGTGTTGGTTCAGTAGCAGGACCACTACCAGTAGGCCTCTGTTCTGTTGCTATAAACAGCGGCTCTGTTTTTGACTTTGGTGATAATGTCACTGGTCCAGTGTCAGGCAGACCACAGTATTGACATCACTGATCACCTGCAGCCAGATATGGTCACTGGAAGACTTGGCTTTGACTGTCTTTAATATATGCGAGCTGTGTTGATGGTGTGCCTGGACTATCGCCTTATTCTTAACATCTGAGAGTGTGGGTTTACAAGGGTCAGATTTCTTGGGAGTCATACCCCTGCATGTGATTAAAAATAAGAGAAAGAAATACGTGTCATAAATTTAAAAAAAGTGACTGGCCACAAAAGAAATATGAAAGTTTCCATGCATGAACAGAAATTAAATGCATGCCTGTCTAGGACTACACACAGGTGATGCACAGCTCTAAAATCCTACCATCACCACCAACCAAAACAAAAAAATTAAAAGCAATGACAAAATGTTTTAAGGGTGAAAAGAATGTGTAAGCCCATCATAGATAGCAGCATTTACAAAATATATTAATCAAAATGTAGGACATTAAACATGTTTACCATTTGGGATAACCTTTGTATGATGTCAGGTATATATATCACAGGCTTAACATATCTTTGACAACAATGTAACCTTGCCATTTCTACTAGCCCTAAAACAAATTTTTTATAACATTTGTCTGCATCCTCAGAGAAATGTTTCTATAAAGGCAAGTAGCATTACCGCTGTTTACTTACAAATTTCATTACATAATATGCTGTAACAATACCAATGGGTAAACTGCAGACAGCACCCAATGCTGTGTGAAAAGTAAGCTATCAGTAATGTTTAAAACAAAATTTTTTTAAATATCACATACCTTCACAGAATATGTATGAAAGTGCTCAAACAATTGTAATTACAGCACTGAAATAGTAGTTGCAGATCAATATGTGTATATATCTTTAAGAAGCTATCCAAGGGCTTGCACTAGAGTATAAACACTGAGCACTTGCGAGCCTGACTGCCATTTTATAGTTAGCTGTTGAGATGTGAACAGGTATGTATGTAAGCTCTGCTTGTTAACTAGTTCGTTTGTATTTAAAGATGCTGCTACCCATCTTGATGTGTTTGTATATATCAAAGCATATTAACGAAACCCCAAGCCTTTTTATTATTTGTAATAGTGACGAATGAGTGACATGGTGACAAAAGTGGCATATCCAAAAGGTCATGGTATCAGAAACGGCATATCCAAAGGTCCTGCAGTCAAAACTGGCATACTAAAGGGGCATGCAGTTTAAAACAGCTTGGTGAAAATGATTTAAGGCACTTATCCAGATGTTGGTGGAATATAAACGAGTGGACCATCTCAAAGCTGTGCACATTTCGAAAACAAGTCAGAAACAAATTTCATGTATGAAAAATTTGCTCAGCACTATTTCTTTTTCACATAATATGAAACAAGGCATACAGAACATTATAAATAATTTTTGCATAAATAGGCATGTACAATACTGATAAAAATATTAGAATTACTATGGAAAATGTTTGAAATAAAGTCTGAATGGCATAAAATGAAAAAGATAGATATTTTAGATATTTGAAATCAAGTCTGAATGGCATAAAATGAAAAAGATAGAGGGAAACAGCCGCATTTTCTTGCAAAGCATATGTATTTTCATATTATGCAAATATATCTGAGTTTTCAGAAATGTATAAAGTGTTTGCATGTTTGTGCAGTGTTACAGTAAGGCATATTTCACAAAGTACAGCCATTACAAGGCATATTTCACAGAATGCAGCCATAACAAAGCATATTTCGCAAAGTAAAGTATTCCAAATAGTTTATTGTGCATTTGAATGTGGTTACAAGCTCACAGCACAGTTTGTTCATACACAATTACAAGGGCCATATTTTCAGTGTGTTGGTGTTTACTTTGAGGGCATGGCATATGGATTTCAAAAGCCCAGTGCACTTGTGTTTGACAGTAATGTTGCTGAGAACTGGAGAGTATTTGAGCAATAGTATGACATTTTTATACAGGCTGCATTTTCTGATATACATGACCATACAAAGGCATTTATTCTACTTAATTTAGCTGGATCAGAAGCTATAGAAAGGGAATGCTCATTTGTGTATTACTGAGGAATAAATAAATAAGAAAATCGAGCTATGTACTATGATATGCGTATGTTGGAGAAATAAGTGAATATATGGTCAATGTTTGTAACTAAACTTTTAATCATGTCAGCAGGTTCCTTTAAGTAGTAAACAATACATATTATGGTCTGCACGTTTATGTATTTTTCTGAAATTGCTAGATAGCCAGAACATCTAAACAGATTAAAATGCATCAGCTAGTCTGCTTAAGACTGCATTCCTGAAGTTTGTCACGAAAACATTTAATTGTATTGTAACATTACAAATGTTGAATTGTGAAAAGGATGTTTTAACTAACCTATTTTTAGGACATTGACATATTTCATTTTAGATATTTAGTACTGTTCTAATAAATAACTACATTTACAGATTTTGGTAGTAAACAACTTTCTATTGGATACTGGCAGTAGTCTAATAGATAACACTTATTTTCACTTGTATTTTCTTATAAAAATATCTGAATATGTTTGTTCGTGGAGACATTACACATGTGATTTCTAATAAATGTTGGTACTGTATCAAGACGGTTTATTTATTTAATTAATTTTTAAATTTCTTTAACATTATGCACCTGCTATTTATGCTGGAGAGAAGGAAAACTGTCATATTGTTGTACAGGCTGAGTCAAGGGAGGACCCAGAGTGCTTAAAATGTAAATTTACAGAAATGCGTAACCCACAGACAAATGTTATAATGGAACTACACTTATTTTACACAAGGAATCAAAAGTCTGGTGAAACTTTTGCAGCGTATATAACTGACCTGAGAAATAAAGCTAAAATGTGTAGATTTTGTGACTTAAGGGATGAGTTGATAAGGGACAGACTTGTGTGTGGTAGAAAAGATGGTGCTGTGAGAACGATTATGCTTCATGACAGTGATTTAACTTTGAATAAGGTCATTGAGATTTGTCAGATATATGAGCTTACAGAAAAGCACACAAATATGTTTACAGATGAGAGCATCTCTAGAAGACACAGTGTTAAAGCTCATGTTGATAGTATGCAACAAGTGGTTAAAAGAAACAGGACCAAACACATGGCAGCTGTAACCCCTGCAGCACTCACTGGAAAACCCCAGAACTTTCTAGCAAATTCCAGACTTCACACAGCCTCAGTGAAGTACAATAGTGAGTCACCACACTCAAAGCATGGGCCCCCACCCACTTTCATTTCCAACTGTCATAATTGCGTCAGTAATCATGAATCTAAAAGGTATCATAATGAAAGGCCTGAAAGTAATTGTTCCAAAATCCTTGCAACCTGAGTAAATTACTATCTTGCATCATGGTCACTCAGGAACAGAATCTACCAAAAGAAGGGCGAGAGAGAGAGTATTTTGGCCTTCTATGTCACAAGACATTGAGAGAGCACTTTCTTCTTGTTCGGTATGTAATAGTACTAAGCCTCATCAACAGAAAGAACCACTTCATCTTAAACAGATTATGGAACTACCTTGGTTGACAGGAGCCACTGATATCTTTGAGTGGAATGGTCAACATTAATTTGGTGTTAGTAGACTCTTACTCCAATTGGTTTGAGATTGACTTACTTCCTAACCTAGCATCTAGTACTGTCATTACTAAGATGAAACATCATTTTTCTGTTCATGGGAGTCTGCACAAAGCTATTTCTCACAATGGCACGCAGTTTAGAAGCCAACAGTTGTTATTTATTTATTAGTTTACATTTGTTGACCAGGAACATCCGACTGGATACATGTCTATTTTCAGCAGAGGCCCGGGGAGTTCAAAAGATTTGCAGAAGAATGGGACTTGACTCATATCTCAAATAGTCCAGAGTACCCCCAGTCAAATGGGTTGGCAGAACGTGCAGTTCAAAGTGCAAAACAGTTATGTGAGAAGTCGAAAATGAGAAAATACTGATGTTTTCCTGAATCTCTTGAATCTCAGAAATATTCCTCAAGATAAACATCTTGGTTCACCTGCTCAGAGACTTCTGTCGAGACAAACCTGAGCAACATTACCCCTCAGTGGTCAAATGTTGGTTCCATGTGTCAAGAACAACAGATCAGTGAAAGCCAATCTGTTGAAGAAGTGCCTATTCCAGAAGCCCTTCCATGATAAGACCAGTAGACTGCTCAATCCATTACAAGAGGGAGAAGTGGTAAAGATGCAAATATCTAAAGGTCATAATCAGATTGGTGTCATGAAGAATATTGGTCCAGAGTTGAGATTGTATATTATAGAATCAGAAGGAACAACTTTTAGGCAGCATCGAAAGCATTTGAGGCCGGTGTCCAAGCCTATACCACAGCAAATAGCTGTGAGAAAGACTCTTTATCTCAGAGTGAGTTGTCCAGTGTTCCAATTCCAGAGGAAGTTTCAGAGGACATTCCTGTTCCTATGACAAATCCAGGAGTTCCTTATATGAGTTGTGCACCACAGACATCCCTGTTGCTAAATCTAGTCCCAACTGTTATGTTATGAGATATGGTCAAATCTCTAATCCCTGTAGCAGATATGAAGCAACTTGGACATGAATATTGTATTTTATTTCTAATATACATAGTAATGCATGCCTAGCTCTAACCATTATTTTGCATGAAGGGCAATCTTTTTAAGAGGGAGGATGTAGATCAATATGTGTGTATATACATTTAAGAAGCTATCCAAGGGCTTGCACTAGAGTATAGATACTGAGCACATGCAAGCCTGACTGCCATTTTCTAGTTAGCTGTTGAGATGTGAACATGTATGTATGTAAGCTCTGTTTGTTAACTAGTTCACTCATATTTAAAGGTGCTGCTGTCCATACTGATGTGTTTGTATATATTAAAGCATCTGAATGAAACTCCAAGACTTATTATTATCTGTAATAGAGATGAACGAATGACAGTAATATTAAAGTCTCTGGATCCAAACTGTTTCTCCTATATGGTACAAATGCCTTAACACGACTAGCTTATATAGTGTAGTGTCACCCCTGTGAGCACTGTGATTATGCAAATCAGGTGTAAACTTATTAGCATTCATGAATCACACAATCACCACTAAGTGCTGAGCAGATAAACATGGTGCGAGAAACTACATAATTCTGTGCACATGGCCTAGGCATACAAGAAGAACCATTGTGAAGTATTGCTTGCCAAGGCTTGCAAGTGTGAATTATTAGTCAGGAATAATTAGTGTTTTGCACTCCTGACAGTTTGATTACTAAGGGTGCATCAGGGAAAATGAAGTTATCATAAAGTCAGGGATTACATTGACTGACTAAGGAGATAACCTTTATAACAGTTTTATTACTAAATGCGTATGATTGAACTGTGCCTCTAAGTAAAATGTTGCCTGTAATACATATGACATACATAACAGTACATAATGGTTTAATATACAAACACATATTAAAATCAATCCAAATTATATTGCATTCATGTTAGAAAAGCATAAAAAAGAGAATGATGCTCACAAAAGAAACAGAAGAAAAAATGTAGCATTGCAAATATTTGCTGCTACTGTAACAGGAAGTATAAACATAATTGTTGCAAATAGCCCATTCATCTACACATCTACTGGGAAATTTTAAAAGGGCAACTGTGAGAAAATGCTTATCTTGGACCTTTAATGTAAAGTGATACAATGTCACATCTAGAGTGTATGTATTCTTCTTTCTTTTCTTCATAATATGCCTCCAGCAGATAGTGAAAATAATCTCAAATATGTCATGTTAATGTCATGATGTCAAAGTTCAAATCTAGAGAGGGTGCTGACTGCATAAAAGTGGTTATATTTAATGCATATATCTTGTTGTTATTAGACAACAAAGTTGAGAAAACATCATTAATATATTTATTTTTGTGGGGGCTTTATCTTTGTGTGCCACCTGGCATTGCACACTGTTGATGACAGCAGTAACTAACAGTGAACAGTGGTTTACTTCTCAAGGCAAAACATGAAAAAAAATTAATTTGGAATGCCATCACCATCATTAGTGCAAATAAGCCTGGTGTTGCTGTGCTCCTGCAAGCAGTCTGGACAATACTGAGTGAGAAAACTTCACCTGTCAGCTAACTCTCTCTGTGGCACAAGGTGTGATTGCACTGAGCTTGAAAAACGAGAACAGGTAATCAAATCCAATTTATAGGTCATTTTACCGAAGGGTTCAGAATAAGTATTGACACATAATTTGTATACGAATGTCGGCCGTGGTGGTGCAGCAGTTAGTGTTGTTGCCTCACAGCAAGAGGCTCGCCAGTTCGATTCTCAGCTGGAGTGCCTTCTGTGTGGAATCTGCATGTCCGCCCCGGGATTGATTGAAATTTAATAGACATGCAGGTAGGTGCGTGCATGTGTGGGTGGGCCTTCTCTGAAGGTTGGGTGCTGGACTGGCAACTTGACACTGTAAAAATCACAGCCAATCATAAGTGGACCAGAGACCCTCTGTGGCGACCCCTAACTGGGAAAAGCCAAAAGACATAATTTGTATATGAATTGTACAACCCAAGTCTGTGTGATAAATGCTAATTATGTTAGCTATAGCCCTTGTTAGTTTCTGTTACAAGTTTGTTTGTTGAAAACTTAGCTATCCATATTATTTATAACAACATTTGATATGCATGATGTAAATTATGACAGTTTGTAAGTGTGATAACAGAAAATCAGTAACATATGGAATGTGGTAATATGAATAATACATGCTGGATTACTTATCCATGGCACCCAAGTAGTGATCATGACAGTAATATATTCCCTTTAAAAGTATGCCATTATTACTTGTATATACTGTGTAAAAAATAGTTAATGTCATCTGCTGTGTGTCCTGTTCAATAATTTATCAATAGACAATGCCCATGCCTTCCTCCAGGTTGACCTTCTACACCTGCTTTTCCCTCAGGACTTTCTCTATCAACCTCCACATATTAATTTACTGTATGTACTAGTTTTCTTAATACGCAAACCTCATCTACTAGGAGTTCTACTACACTCCTGAAAGCTCTCTACTACTCACTGTACTCCCCAACTCTTTCATACACCATCATACTCAAACACAATATTGTAAATTTACACATATCTATGGGTGAATTATATATACTCTCATTAATTCAAGTAGAAATTACTGGACATACAACTAACGTGTCCTGCTACTACAATTTGCAGCTAAAATATATATTTTTTTCTATATATACTTTCTAATATGTTATGTTTTTGCATCTGGGCTCTATATTTGTTAAATGACTCTGTATGTGTTTGCTTGCCTTTGTATATTTACAAACTCTGGAGCTTTTCTCCCCAGGCCACCACTGAAAATGGACATTTATCCTATCAGATTCTCCCAGTCAACAAATGTAAAATAAAATAAAATAAATCAATCAATAAATAATTGCCATTACAATAAGGCCCAAAGATGTGTAACACAAATGCAAGTTCTGATGTGGTAAGCAGATGTTACAAGGATTAATATGTTGGGTTAATGCCAGAATTCTCAAAAAAACATCCAGGAATAGGGTTGCCACCTTTCATCATGGCTAAAACCAGAGTAAAGCCACACCCCTCGTGCCATCAGTAACCCCGCCTCACCCTCCCCGCCCACATTCTGCCCATTTTGTGATGCCACGATGACATCACTCAGCAAGGAACGCCCTCTTTTTCCATTCCTGCTGCCTGCTTTCAGCTGATTTACTATGCTTGTCTGTAAAAAAAGCATAGTAAATCAGCCGATTTACAAACGCCGATAGTCTGTTTCCTTTGAATACCGGAGTTTGTACAGTGTTTTCCGGACTACCGGAGAATCACTTTGATTTCCGGATAGTCCAGAAAAAAAAAACGGAGGGGTGGCAACCCTATCCAGGAACCAAGCAAAATAGCTGCAAGTTCTTTATTTCACACTTCACACTTCTGGTACCTCGGCTAAAAAGCCTTCAAGGCATAACACCATACACTACTGCAGCCTATTTTAATCCCTCCTGCAGAAACCTGTGTCTGTAGCACTTAATAAGGAAGGCCACAAAAATCTTGGCCTCCTCTTCACACTACCTTTGGGCTATAAATGAAGACTATCCTTACCATCACCTGCCTTGTCTACTTAACTATACCAAGAACTAGCTGTCTAAATTGCCATTGAGTTCAGATCTCACATTTACCAGGCAGTGCACAAAGATGCACAGCTTTGCCAGCTGCATTTGTGTAATTGAAATCACAAAAATGTCTTGGCAGTGACATTAGGAATGACTCTGTCAAAAAACAATGAAGATGTGAAGCAGTGAAACTTGGTCATGTGTGATGCTCACCCTATTTACACTTGTTCCACTGTTAAATAATGATATGCTCCATGATGTTTGTTATAATCATTGTTATTTAGATAACTTTCTGTTACAGGAAAGTATGTGTCAATCATTTACTACAATATTAAATGAAATTAAAACAATGTTTCTAATGGGATTTATTAAAGTGGAAAGCAGATATCCAATATGTTATCTTTATTATTTTCTTAACTTTAAATATTATGTTTGCAATGTTTTACATCTCAAATAAAGTAGTTATGTTTCATAATATCTCCCAGTTATTTAGATGAGGTAATTTTTGTGCTACTATACAGACTACAGTGACCATCTTCTAATTTTTTTCCCATTAGAAGGAGAATGGGAATGTGCATAGTACTGCACACAGAAGGAGGTATTGGGCCAGATTCCAAAAGCTAGCTGCAGACAGTGCAACATGCCAAAGGAAGATATTATCACACCAGCTGTAGATGCGATTTCAAAAGTCACACTGGAATCGGTCTGAGTACTCATTTATTCAGTGAAAGATAATTATGGACTCTGCACATGCCCATTAGATTCCAAAACATATTGTATGCACCCAATGTGACCTAAATGTGACAAAGTGAAATGCCAACTCTGTTTCTGAAACCCTCATCGAATGCCATACTGTGAAGCAAAGAAAGGAAGCTATCCGCCATGTAATCCAATGGAACCTGTAACAATAATGGAAAAAAATGCTACCTGCAGTGAATGAACTGCAACAGGCTGTAGTACTGAAAGACATGGAGAAGGATGTGGCTGTGCATCCTAGAAGGCAGACAACTAGACAGAGAGCAAGGCTACAACTAACCCAGCTCTCAGATCAAGAAATTATTGAAGTGCTGCTTAGACAAACAGCTGGTTCAGGCTGTGTGCAACATGTGTACCCCAAACGTGTCTTGTGAGGCAACCCCATACCTATTGAAACAAAAGCCTGTCTGAGCCAAGGTGTACTGGCATCTGTGACATTCCAATGACATATGGAAGATGCTGTAGTAGTGTCATAGACAGCTACCAGTTGCATCCTCATACAATTCCTGGTAGCAATGTGCACAAAGGTAGATGAACACATACACTTTCCATTCACTCCCATGGAGTGGTGAAATGTCATATACCATTTCTATAACATTGCCAACTTCCTCCATGTTCCTGGTGCAATAGACTGCACCCACATCCCTATTAAAAGCCAGGCTTAGGCAACATGGCAGAGTCTTGACACACACCTTTGAGTCATGAAAAGCCACATGTACAAAAGTACACAGATTAAACATTCATGTTCAGGTGTTGCCCCACCACAGAGGCACAGATTGCATTTAATGCACATTATCCAATAGAGATACACACTGAGCATCAGACATTGCAACATAATTGTAACATATAACATTATGAACATGTACAGATTTATCATAACAGAGACCATCAACTCAGGCCACAAGTGACACAGGTATGCATACAGACTCATACTGGTGTATGTGTGTATTGCAGACAGCAAGAGACATACTTATGTGAACCCCATCCTTATCTCTCCACTATCAAATGATGCAAATAGGAAAGCAAGTCAAGGCATACTGCAGAACTGTTGTCAATATCACAAGTAACATGTAGCAATGTAAAGTATGGCTAAATTATCATGTTCTGAATGGATTCACCTAGGTCAATCAATGTGACAGACTCCTCTGGCATCAGACATCACAAAAAACACAGACAGATGACATTGTCAGTGGTCTGCACAGCAATTCTCATAACTACAGGGTGAGACTGATACTACAGGACACAGTGAATCAGCTTTCAGTGTTACTCTAACATAGTCTAGGGTGCCCATGCTCAGAGCCGGATTATGACAAAATGGGGTCCCAGGCAGGATATTGGTTCAGCCCTCCCCCTACAGCAGTCACCCCACCTGGCAGCAGCAGACTCCTGGGCCATTTAGTGTCCAATTACTTGACTATTTCTCCCCAGTTACCATAAACATTGTTCAAACTTGTCAGTGTGCGTAACATTTTCTTTATTTCCACAATAATTACAGATATTTGGATTTCATTTAAAATTTTATTTCAAATTTTATAGCACAAACATTGATACCATTTGCTAAACTAAACAATACAATTTCACAATGAAAACAGACTTAGCACGAGCAGTAAACTTCTCTACCCTTGAAACGCACATTCATTGAGATGCTATTGAAACCCACATTCAAAGAAAACCACAGGCCCCATGCACACATTTTTAATTCACCTTCCTGATTGTATTTAGTTAGATTTCTTGTTAGAGTGTGTTTTAAATTTGTAGTTTTGAACATTTTCCAGTAAGTTGTTGTGTCTTTCGGCTTTTCCCGGTTAGGGGTCACCACAGCGGAACTCCGGTCCGCTAATGATTGGCAGTAGATTTTTATGTGCTGGCTTGCCGGGCCTAACGCACAACCTTCAATGAAGGAGCACCCATTCACGCATGTTGCCACACAGAAGATGCTCTAACTGAGAATCAAATGGGCAACGTCTAACTGTGAGGCAACAATGCTACCGCAGCACCACTACCGCAACATTTTCCAGTAAGTAATGAAACAAAATGCATGCACCAAAACTGAAAAAACTACCCATTTCAGAACATTTCAACCATAAAAGGCCACTCAACTTTTGTCATTATCCACCAATATCAGTCAATATTTATAATTTCTGCAGAAATAAAAGTCATCTCAATAATTACACATTAAAGAGCTATGTAACTAATGAAGAGGTTGCTGCTAGCAAACAATTTTACATTTCAATGTTTTATCTACAAATTCAGTGCCCACTGCCCTTGAAGAATAAATTGCCTACATTATATAGCAAAAAAAAGGTAAGTATGGTAGTAATATTGCACAAGGGAATGGATGGCAAACAGACAGCAGGTTCATAGTTACTAGCCATTTCATCCAAAAGAAGGGCACACTCAGGAGTGCAGCACCCCCATCCCACCTTAAAGTGCATCATTTTACTAGCAATCCATCTATATGGCGTGGGAGTAGAATTCACAGTCTTATGCACCAGATGCAGGTTTGCTACCTGTTATGCTACTAACAAACACTGGTTTGTTAAACAAAATGGGTGCACACTGAAGACAGACTTAGCATGAGCAACAGTAAACTTCTTCCCTTGAAACTCAGAATTCCTTGAAGATGCTCTGAAACTCACAAATACTTGAACAGTCTGTTAATTGATGTAGAGGATTCAGGTTCATGTCTCATGTAGTGAAGGTACAAAATTTGAGCCTGAGTAAGTTAATTAACCAACATGCTACTTACTGTTCTTTCCTGCTGCTACTCCCATGGACACAGTATCCATGCTGCTTCTCTTGGCCTCTGTTTCAGTCCCATGGACACCTTATCAAATCTCTATTGATAATTCTAGCAGAGCTATCAGATCTTAAACTGCAGTGATCATTTCTTCCATGGTTTATGCTAGGAAAATGTGGCATCCTAACACAAAGATTTCTGGGGCTTGCTGTTGCTGCAGAAAGTCTCACTCACAGTTCTAATGCCCTTCAGATTTTGTAGACATCTTCCCAGCTTATGATATTTATATAAAAGATTTTTATTTTTTTATTGTTCTCCATCCAACTCCCCCAGACAACATGGGCCCTAGGCAACTGTCTAGATTGCCTAGTGCTGGAGCCAGCTCTGCCCATGCTGATGGCTCATGCTGTAATCGTGGCTGCCCCTTCCACATATGGAAACCCTCAGCTCATCTTGATCCACTGATGAGATTGATGGGTTGACATCAGTATGTGGAGACCCACTCTTGTAGGAGCATGTGTGTGAGTTGACTGTCTGGATGTGAATGTGGGCACACACAAAATTGGCTAGCAGAAGATGTGTGTTCACATTGCAGCATAGACACTGCTGCTTGGTGGGCAAGGGTTGGTCTACTGATACCTAGAATGTTGCTTGTACTATGGAGCTACTATAGTACTGCCATAACCAGGGATTCAGTGGAACATACCACAGATAACATGCTTTCTTTCTGAGCAGCCAATGCCACCATGATCTCACCATGTCTGAGCTCCTGTTCTTCATGTAGCACACACAGCTGTTGTGTAACATGATCCATGGCATGAGCAAGTGCATGAATGCCAGATCCATGATGGACTGGGCACATTCATTTGCCTGTAGGAGTAGGCGAACACCCTCTGACACATGCAGATGTACACCGGCTATACACCTATATCTACTGCACTGGGCAATATCCATGTATTGTGGAGAATTGTCACCATCACCAGCAGGCTCAACATGGGACTGTGGTCAACAGGCCTTATCCTGTCCACCATTTGATGTCCCCATATTGTCAGAATGGCTGGACATATTTTCCTAAACATCTGAGGCTACAGCCTCATCCACATGACTGTCACCACCTGGGCCAGACTGTATCACTAAATATATGTCCAGTGTGCCAGGGGCCATACTACTATACTGAGATACATCAGATCCCACCCCAAGATCAGTGGATGGGCTCATGAAGGATGAAGACAGCGGATGTGCCAAAAGAAGAGACAGATAACACAGGCCAGGCAAATATGCTTACATTACATGTTGTATATCATTACTGACATATGTCACAACTGTATCACTACTATGTTATAGAGCTAAGGACCTACCAGAAGGTCATAGGATCATAGGAGGTTACTAGGCTAATGATCCTAAGGCCCTTACAAGCCTAGTCAAGTTTTACCCTTATTTCCATGATCAACACCTATTACCCCTGTCCAAGAGGGGCATAGGTGGAACCCCTGGAGTGAACTTATGGTTACTCATCCAATTGACCAGATTGTGTTTGATAAGGGCAAGTGAGGTGATCTGTTTGACATGAAGTGGGAGTCTGTTCGAAAGGTGTGGTAACCTCTGGGAAACAAATCTTTCCCTCCAGCAGGTTCTATTAATGTGACATACCAGGTTCATAGGTTCATAGATGTGTACTAGGCTAATGGCCCTGGAGCCTTTACAAGCCTAGCCCATAGAAGTGCCCTGGCATCATGCCGCCTGATGTTAGTTCCCAGTATCTCTATCAAGGAGAGCCACTGGGTGATCCCCGGGGTGAACTTTCTATTTCCCATCCACTCATCAAGATTTCTCTTGAATAGCACCAGTGAGGTGCTCTGCTTGACATGCATGGGAAGTCTATTCCAGAGCATGGGCAGTCTCTGGGTTATGAACCTGTCCCTCTAGCATGTTCTGTTGATTGTGGTAATGAGGTTGAGGTCTCGAGAGCATGTGGGGTGGAGGGATTGGGATTTCTTTGGATGTAGCATTTCTAACAGAGCTATCAGACAAGGCTTTGTAAGCCAAGCAGAGCTCGCCTCTTAACAGACCATATGAGACAAAGAATAGCTGGAGTTTTTTGAGTCTGTCCATGTACAACATGTGTTTAAGGCCTAGGATCTTCTTTGTGAGGTACTTTTGTGGCCTTTCCAGCTGTTGCATGCGTCTAGTGAGCTACATGCCAAATGGGGCATTATACTAGATGATTGGCCTAATGATGGAAGAGTAGAAATAGATGATGACCTCTTTCTTCCTGAATGCAAAACCCTTGGTAATGAGATGTGCCACATAGAAGGACTTTATGACCACAGTGGCAATGTGGTGGTCGAAGGAGAGGTTGCTGTCAACCTGTGTCCCGAGATCTCTTATAACTCCTTCAGTGTTCAGTGGGCTCCCATCAATGTGGTAATTAGCGGGAACTGAATTTTTCCCAAAGGGGATGACGGCACATTTTTTGGTATTAAGCTTAAAGCCATGGTTTCAACACCAGTCACTGGTCTCAGTAAGGCCTTTCTGTAGGTTGTCAGCATCACTTGGGTTGTTAATAACGGCTCCCAACTTGCAGTCGTCTGTGAACTTGGTCAGCCAGAGTCCCTCCATGTTGGCCTGGACTTCTGAGAAGTAGATGCCAAACAGGAGAGGACCCAGGAACAATCCCTGTGGGACTCCACTCATGAGCGGTCATCACTCTGACTTGGAGTCCACTACTTTCACACTGTGGGTTCTATCTGTGAGCCAATTAGCAACCCAACTAGTGATATAGGCGTTGATGCCTAGTTTGGTGAGTTTACCAATAATTCCTGAGTGGGGAATGGTATCAAAGGCCTTGGCCAAATCAAGGTAGGCTGCATGAACTGCCTTGCCATTATCCACAGCTCTGGTGACTGACTCAGAGAAGTCAATTAGGTTGAGCAGGCATGATCATCACAAAACCAAATTGTGTGGGATCTAGAGTTTGGAGATTCCCTATATCCTGGTTAATTAGGTCCATGATGATGTGCTCCACAGCCTTACATATTAGACTTATCAGGCTAATGGGGCGATAATTCCCAGGGTCTGTAGTCACTCCTCCTTTATGGAGAGGGATGACTGCAGCAGTGTGATATTCGGTAGGGACAAAGCCTGAGGTGAGGCTGTGATTGAACAGAGCACACAGATGTGAGGTGCCAGTTCACTTTGTAGTTCATGTAGTACGCATCCAGGGATATTGTTGGGTCCCATGGAAGATGTATTCTTGGCCTTGGACAATGCAGCTTTAACCTGTTCTGCAGTAATGCTGGGTGCCTGGCATTCCTCCAGTATTGTGATTGGTCCTTTAGGGAGGAGAGAGGGGTAAAGTTGGGACTGAATCTGTCACC
Source organism: Protopterus annectens (assembly GCF_019279795.1). Taxonomy (NCBI): domain Eukaryota; kingdom Metazoa; phylum Chordata; order Ceratodontiformes; family Protopteridae; genus Protopterus; species Protopterus annectens. The sequence continues at coordinate 588,048,511 of NC_056727.1, read as the reverse complement.
GGCCAGTATGTTGACAATATTTGTTGGCTCAGTATAGGAGGTACCATTATGCAGCACCTCAGAGCAAACCTGGGTATTGCCATGGAGATTTTTGATATAACTATAAAAGGCTTTGTGGTTGTTTTTAGTGTCTGCAGCAATTCTGCCTTCATAGCTGGCTTTAGAGGTTTTGATGAGGGATTGAAAGTTTTTGTTGAGGCTAATAAGGGAGTTTTTCCAGTCTTGGGACTTCAACTTTTTCTGCAACAGTTTTTTCCTTCTGTTGTGGAGTTTATTAATGTCAGGGGACTACCAGATTGGCTTCCTTTTTGGGAGGAGAGCATCTTTGTTTAGTTAAGGCCATTAGAGCGAGTAACCCATGTACCACTTGACTTACGGATATGCAGCATTTGCAATAAAGCAGGGTTAAAGACTGTCTTATATGCAAGGCAGAGATCACATCTGAGCAGTCTGTATGAAACAGAATAAAGTGACAGTGATTTCAGATGGTTCTCATAGGACAGCTGCTGAAGACCTTGAATTTTCCATGTGAGGAACCTTTGTGGTCTCTCCAATTGCTGCAGGTGCTTGAAAAGGTACATACCAAAGGGGACATTGTATTCAGTTACTGGTCTGATGAGGGAGGACTAGAGAGGTTATAACTTTTTTTTTCTGGAGGCAATGCCCTTGCTTATGAAATGAGCAATATAGAATGCCCTTCTTACCACTGTGGAGACATGGTGATCAAAGGCAAGGTTGCTGTCAACCTGTGTGTCAGGTCTCTCATCACTGACTGATTATTTAGGGTGTTATTGATGTGGTAGTTAGATGGAGCATCACTCTTACCAAAAGGGATGATAATGCATTTTTTTTGCATTGACATTAAGGCCATGACTTTGGCACCAGTAATGTGTTTGTGTAAGACCCTTTTGCAGGATGCTAACATTATTTAGAGATTCTATGACCACTCCCAGTTTACAGTCATCAGAAAGCTTTGTCAGCCACAGACCTTTAGTTTTAACTTGCATTTTGGAGAAATAGATTTCAAGCAGTAGAGGTCCCAGGACTGATCCCTGTGGAACACCAATGGTTACAGGTCTGCTGTTGGAGATGGAGTCCCTTATTTTGACTATATGGTTTCTATCAGTGAGTCAGCTAGCAAGCCATCTAATGATATACAGGTTGATACCTAGCTGGGTGAGTTTGTCAATTATGACTGAGTGAGGGATAGTGTCAAAAGCCTTGGCTAAGTCTAGGTAGACTGTGTGCACAGATTACCCCTTATCAAGAGCCTTGATGGTTGTCTCTAAGAAGTCCATCTGATTTGCCAGACATCTCCCTTTGACAAATCCAAATTAAGTAGAGTCAAGTGTTTGGAGGTTACCAATGTCTTTGTTGATAAGGTCCATGATAATTCTCTCTATGGCCTTGCAGGTAAGGCTAGTCAGGCTAATAGGTCTATAGTTCCCGGGGTCAGTGGAAGCATCACCTTTGTGTAAGGTGATAATGGTGGCCTTTTTCCATTCAGCTGGGGTGAAGTCAGTGCTTAGACTATGATTGAAAAGAGTACCCAATGGCATTGCTAATTCTTGTTTGAGCCCATGTAGGATGCAGCCTGGGATGTTATCAGGTCCCATGGATGCTGTGTTTTTGACCTTAGAGAGGGAGTTCACGACCTGCTCTTTAGAGATACAGGGTAGAGGACAGGTGGTAGGGATGTGTTGGAGTAAGTGTGGCAGGGAAGGGGGAGTGAAGTTTTCACAGAATCTGTCAGCTAACAGGTTAGCAATGTCTACAGGATTGGTATATGTGGTATCATTAACTACCAGTTTGGCACAAATCTGAGCCTTTCCTTTAAGATTACAGATGTAATAAAAGAATGCCTTATGGCTGTCCTTAGTTGAGGAAGCTAATTTGGATTTGTAGTTAGCTTTGGAGGACTTTACAAGGAGTCTTATTTACTTGTTTAAGCTGAGGAGGGAGTGTTCCCAGTTTGGGGCTCACTCCCTCTTACACTTAGACAGCAATTTCTTCCACTTATTATAAAGCCTGTCAATAGCAGTTTTCCACCAGACAGGTTTGCTCTTCCGTGAGTAGCTTGTTTTGGTCCTATCAGGTACGGCTGCATCAATGCAGTTGTTCAGGTGTTTGTATAGAGCAATTGTGTAGAACTTACCATAGTTGCCAGTTTCATCTGAGGGAGGAGGTGCAGTAAAGCTATTTATACCATCCTGTATGTCTGAGTGTGAGAAACTATATAACAGGGAGTAGACAATTATGTTACATATGCAACATACATTAGTATGAGAAATATGAGGAATAACAACATAATACATACCTGACATGTACTTGAGGGTATCTGGCACTGGAGGCAAGGGATGAAATGCAACTATTGTAGGGAAATAAGGGCATCAACACAGTATTAGTGAGCACATACTTGCCAGCAGGTACCATTCCAACAAATGTATAACACACAGTACCAGCTGGTCACAGCTGAGGTGATGATGGCAGCTGTCCTATTCAGGGGTAGGACACATTTTTAATGAAGGACAACAACAGGAGTAAGAGCAATGGCATGCAGGAAAGAGAGGAAATAGCATAATAGTTATATCTTCAGTATGTGGTATGTTTGTCTGTGGTAGTGTGGGTCCCACAGTGTCAAAATACAGACAAAACAAATACAGTCATGAATGCATGCGTAGGCGCATGATGACATATACAACACAGTAACAGGATATGCTGATACTCACATGATGCATGATGCACATGTTAGTCAGAAGTCCCTGTTTATGAAAAACAGTGACATGACTTTTATATAACACAGTTGTGCTGCACAGTACTGCATCCTATGAACACAGTGGGAAACCATACCTGGTCTGCCCGTAGGTGCACCAGCATGGCTTGTATCCCCAGAAGGTGCATCTGTAGGTTACAATGTCAGAGAAATATAAATATAACAGTATATACCAGTGACATGACAGGAGGCAGAGGCAATAACAGGTAATGGTCACAATATGGAGATACTCACCTGTCATGTCTTGCTGCTATTCAGTAGTGGATGGACCTATGCAAATGAATTCAGACAACAATACACATATTGCTTGTAGTGTTATGTAGGTACTGAAGCAGTATGGCAACACGTCATAACACTTACATTTGTCATTGTCACCATGTGTGACCCCATATGCATGATGCAGGTCTGCTGCTGCAACACAAAAAATAACAGTACATGAATGTTAACATCTAATAAAGCATTGATAACCGAACTACAGCATGTGCAGAATTTATTCTGAAAATACAAAATTACTTGGCCCATAAAGGAGAGACTGGCACCTGTTCAGCACGTTTGGGTAATTAACAGGTAAAGACTTCGATTCCTGTCTCATTTCAGTTGTTTTCAGTTAACTCCAGTATACTACAGTCTCATCAATTCTTTCAATGGCAAACCTACCATTGATGGGAGGTAGGCTGAGGTCGGGAAGACTAAGGGTGGTGGAGTCTCTATCTTCATTAAGGCCAGGCACACCTCCATACTGGTTTGCCAGCATGATGCACTGGAACTACTCCAGGTGCAACTGACACCCATCCAAGTTATAGCTAGCTATAGACCCCTTTCCATGACTCAGGACACCCACTCCTCTTACCTGGACCTATTTCACTCCATCAAGGTACCCCCAAACACTTTGATCCTTGGTGACTTCAACTACCCCACCATAGACTGGGTGAACTATTCTTGCACTAATACACTCTCTTAACGATTCCTTGATTTCATCAGTTCTAATGCACTAGACCAGCTCGTCTCATCCCCCACAAGGGGAGATAGCATTCTGGACTTGGTTCTCACTAACATGGGTGACTGCTGTACCACTCTCACAGTATGTTCTTTCCTGGTGAGATCAGATCATCCAAAGTTTCTATCCCACAGCCGTAATTAAGCTAAACAACTTCTCAAAAGCTGACTACAACCTCGTAAGGGAGGGTATCTGTAACTTCACACCACTGGCCCCCCTCAGAGAATGCAGGCAACTATGCTGAACAGTATGCCAATGCAGTATACAAGCACCTATATAATTGCATGGACTCAGCCACACCCAATATAACTAAAACCTGCTCCTCAAGGAAACACAAATCTGTTGGTTGGACATCCTCTATCAACAGGCTTTACAACAAAAGGAAGAAACTGTTGTCCAAGGGTAAAAAGGAACAAATTGCAAATTGGAAAAACTCCCTCCTTAACCTCAACAAGCAAATGATATCACTAGTGAAAATCTTCAAGGCCAATTATGAATCAAAACTAGCCTCCAAAACAAAAGGGAAACCATAAAGTCTTCTTCAGCTACATCAGGAACCTCTGTGGCAAAGCCCAGGTTTGTTCCAAATTAGTACTTCACAGTATCACTTGCACTGATCCTATTGACCTAGCCAACCTGCTAGCAGATAGGTTCAGTGCAAACTTCACCCCCTTGTCTGCCAAAGGCCCTTTTGACATCCCCGATACTTGTCCCGCACCTCACATCTCCATAGATCAAGTGTTGCAGGCCCTATCCAAGGCAAAGAACACGGTTTCCATTGGACCTGATAGTATCCCAGGATGTATTCTGCGCCATCTCCAGCAAGAACTGGCTTCGCCATTGAGCACCCTATTCAACCACAGCCTAAGTACAGGCTTCATTCCAGCAGAGTGGAGAACTGCTATTATCATCCTCTTACACACAGGTGGTGCCACTACTGACCCTGGAAACTATCTTGACAAGTCTGATCTGTAAAGCCATGGACTGTATTATTATGGATCTCATAAACAATGACATAGGCAATCTCCAAGCACTTCACCCCACCCAATTCAGATTCATCAAGGGCAGATCTTCCCTGTTGAACCTGGTTAACTTCTTTGGGACTGTCATAAAGGCCCTAGATGAGGGAAAGTCAGTGCATACAGCTTACCTTGACTTTGACACAATGCTCCACTCAGGCATCATCAAAAGCTAACACAACTTGGCATAAATCCCTATCTCATCAGGTGGGAGGCCAACTGGCTCACTGATAGGACCCTCAAAGTCAAACTAGGCACCTCCACCTCCAATAGCAGACCTGTCACTAGTGGAGTTCCCCAGGGATCTGTCCTGGGACCCTTACTGTTTGGCATCTATTTCTCAGAGGTCCAGGCAAACACAAACGGCCTATGGCTGACCAACATTGCAGACAACTGTAAGATGGGTGCTGTAATTCACTCCCCAAATGATGTTAACATACTACAAGAGGGTCTCATAGCAACTAATGACTGATGCCAAAGTCATGGCCTCAAGCTAAATGCAAAAAAAGTATCATCATACCATTTGGCAAAAACACGACCCCTACCGATTACCACATCATTGTCAACCCCCTAAGCACACAACCTGTGATGAGAGACCTAGGCACTCAGGTTGACAACAACCTTACATTTGACCATCATATAGTGGCAGTGGTCAGAAAAACTTTTTACTCAGTTCATCTCATAAGTAAAGGGATTGCATCTAAAAAAAGGAGGTTATTACCTCCCTATACTCCTCCATCATTAGACCAATAATTGAGCATAACTTTCCAGTTCAGATGTACCTCTCCAAACATCTGCATCAACTGGAAAGGCCACTGGAATACCTCACAAAGAGAATCCATGGCCTCCAACACCTGTCCTATGCAGGCAGACTCAAATCACTATCACTCTATTCAGTATATCATATAGATTGCTCAGGAGTGATTTGTGTCACCTACAAGACAATCTGAGACCCTGCCCTACTAGAGATGCTCAATATCCATAAGTCTAACTCCTCACGCACTACCCACTCAAAAGGTCTGAATCTAATATGTGACATCAACAACACCTGCTGGAGGGACAGGTTTGCTGCCCTGTCTCTGGAATAAACTTCCCATACACATCAAACAGAGCACCTCACTGACCATTTTCAAGTGCAACCTTGATGAGTGGATAGGAAACTGTAAATTTGTCCCTGGGTTCCACCTGTGTCCCTCATTGACAGGGGTGACAGGTGCTGACTGAGGTTTCTTTTTGGGGATAAACTCTTGGCTAGGTTTGTAAGGGCCCCAGAGTCTTTAGCCTAGTAACCTCTTATGATCCTATGAACAGGTAAAGTAAGTCCCAAAATCCCATAACAACCCTATCAGCAGTCAGACTATGTATATTCCACAAAACAGACTTCAGGGCAAAGTAAAAGCAGTCTCTAACACTTTTTCCAGTCTACTACAGCAGAAGTGTTTCATAACAAACTGTTCAGCAGCACATCAGTGTTTTTAAAGAAAGGAGACTGTGAATTCTACACAGAATGAGGCCACAGCCAACTTACATTGCAGACCTTTTGTTAAGACACCACTAATAGTCCAGATGTAAACTTCATACAAAAACACCTAGAGCAGATGATATACAATAATTTCAGCTGTTAGACAAATTGCAAAGCACCAGTGTTTATTCAAAATACTACTTCAAAAAAGTCTGAAAAAAACATTAACAAACCAGCAAATCTACAAACTTCAGCAGTGTTCCTTCAAGACATAAAACAATATATATATATATATATATATATATATATATATATATATATATATATATATATATGGTTAACAGTAGCTTACTTCACCATCTACACAAATGTTCAGGTTTCTAGGCTGACTTTATACAGCCAAAAAGCAAAAAAAAAAAAGCTGCAGATGACAAGACACATTAATCATAAAGTTACATATGTACCTTTTAGCCAAATTAGACAGTAATTATCAGAAAAGTTTAAATACATCATTTAAATCATATTGTATAACTATGTCAAACAATACTTTTATACTAAAGACGTAAAGAAGTAAATGTTTAGTTTAAAGTTAAAAATTGGGTAAAATCAATTTAAAAACTGTGTTCCAGAAATATACATTTAAAGTTAAAAGTTATCCGTTCAAAAATGTTACATCTTTTTAGACACAAAAGGGTTAAATCACAGAAGCACACTGCAACAGACACAGTATCTCATAATTCACAGAGTGAGTCAGCTTCTGTCAGTAATTCTTGTTTACAGTCATCAGACATCAGTGTAAATGCTACAACACATGTAATTCAAGATACAGAGTTAAGCCATAGTATAATTTCAAATACAAATGTTCAGAATGTAATAAATTCTAGTTTACATGTAATTTGAAATACAGAGTTAATTCACAGTATTGCACATACAGCTGTCTAGTCAATGTATGTAACATGCAGATTTCCCAAACAAAGCAAACATTTGCAATGTCTCAAGTTCATATTATTTCACATACAGATGTTCAGAATGTCACAAATTCTAGTTTATTGTTTTCAGACGACAGTGCAAACATTGCATTGAGGGGGATAAGAGGGATCAAACTGCATACTTTGATCAGTCTGATAAAGTAAACACCCGAATGAATGATAATACAGATTTCTGAGCAAAGTGAAGAAAACTGAATACCTTACCTCAAGTCAATGTCATTACTAGTGTTTCAGGGAGAAATAAAGAAGAAACACATTCCATAGCTCAAATCAGTGTTGTTTCTAGTTCTATAAAAAAGGATTTTCAGCCTATCTATAAAGGGTGCGGCAATCCAGCAGCAAACCAGATTATTAATCTGTCGCTGTTTAAGGTTGCAAAAAATGACAATATTTCATTGTTTATAGAAAAATTATGGAATAATACACTGAATACTACAGACAAATCAACTTCAATTACATATAGACCTTTATTAGAGGACACAAATGCAGTTTTGTCAGGGTTTACAACGTCAAAAGATTACAGCAGTTAGTTTGAAGTGTAACAGCTCTGTATTAGTTATGGAGATGTCACCAGAGTTATATGCTGTTTTAGACTTCAGTAACAAGATTTTATGCAAAAATAAAAATGCTACAGAATGTACAGTAGTGAACACAGATGACGCTTATAAGAATTTGCATGCAGTAAATTGTGCAAATGTACAGAATTTGAAGAATTGCTTGTGACAGAAATATACAGCTTTAGGGTTAAAGATAAAATAAATTCCAGTTCAGCTGACACAGCTGAAGTGCTCAGAAAGATGTATTGGGTGTGGCCAGTGAGAAAAAAAGGGTAACAGTTTGTGTAGGTATACCAGAAATGACAGTCAAATTAATTCACAGAATAAAGGGTTTACAGTTACAGATTTAGCAAAAGAATTTTTTGTGTTATTGTTTTGTTTAGCAGACATTATTATGATTGTAAAGTGTTGCAATGCATAAATAATACTTTGATACAGACAGAGACAAAATGACATTCACAGATATTAAATTATGTTTTGCTAGTTTACAGAATGTAAAATTTAAAGTCAATGCTACATTTTAAAAGTGACAGCACAGTTAAAAGTTCAGATCCCATGCAAGAAAAGAGTGCATCACAATTATTATGTGCCATTAAAGCCATAAGTTCAACTCCTATGTTATATTTTTTATAAAGGGCAGATAAGTAAAGTTCCAGAATTAGATCAGGTCAGTTCTAGTAATAAATGTGTATGTGTATACTATATAAAGAAACTTCACATACTTATATAAAGGACAGACAAGTAATTTCCAAAATCAGATCAGTTCAACTCTAGTAATAAATGTGTCTCTGTAAAATGTTCAAGATTGTATATAGTTCATGCAGAAAGTGCAGTTTATCAGATTACACGCCAGCTCAGTGTGAGCTAAATTAAAGACAATACGGTATGCCATAAAACAGTATGGTAAAAATGAATTTAATATTCTTTGTGACAGTTTATCCAGTTACAGTTCTTACTATTTATCCAAAACAATTGTAGACAGTAATGATACATCCTTGCAGTATTCAGTACTTTTGAAAAAATTAAATGATGCCAGCTAAAGGAATGGCTATGTTAAGACAGTGGGTGGACAGTTGCAAAAAACCACACAAACCAGTGTAGATGAATGAAAGCAATTACAATAAAGAACTGGGATTTTTTTAGCACTCCTCAGCTGTTCTTTTGTTAAAGACACTGGGTGGAGTTTCACACACAGAACATTATGTTAGGACCCGAGGGTCATGAGATTAAATGTAAAAAGTTCAATAGTTAAAATTAATTTTATAGAGGTGCAGAAATGCAAAAAAAGTTAAAATATTAATACAGTGTTAGATTACTACTTTAGTTTCATTTGAGGCTATGACAGGAAAAACAATACCATTGAGGTTTCCACTTGATTTAATAATAAAGTTACACCCTTTCTATTTCACTGTAGTACATTATCAGTTTGGTTGCAAACTTGCAAGAATGTAACATTAGTTAAGTTCACTATAGCACATTATCACTTTGCTTACAGACTTATAAGAATTTATTAGCAGCATATACTTATTCTATGCAGAAAAATTATAAATAAAGTCAGGGCAACAAACAATGCTATAAGTTTATAATTGTTAAAGCTGTGAATGTTATTTTAAATCATTTCCATGTTAATTTTTCAGTTTGATTTTTAAATACAGTCAAGAACATCAGTTACCCAGCCTTGCACAAGATATGGCAAAGTGGGAGTTTAAAAGGTCTGGACACAGAAAAAGTCACTTGAAAACAGCCTTCAGTACCTCAGCAGTGACTGGAACAATGCAGAGTAAGGTCTAAACTTGGTAAGAGCTGTGGTGCACAAGTCAGCTATCTACAGAAAATCTCTGTACACCTGATTTGCATTTATGTAAATTAGAGTTAAAGCAAGATGTAGATGTTCTCATGTTCTCAGACAGTCGTATAACAGCACTAGTTTTCAGTTTGTTTTTATCTTTGTTTAGACAATGCGGATAGAAAAAAGTAGTAATAGTTTAGTTTCTAGAATATAACATTTACCAGTTTGAAGTTATGCTTTTATCTGTGTTTTGGTAACACTGGCAAAAGATATTCATTTAGTATTAGTTTAGTTAATTTCCAGAATATACACAACTGTTTTAAATGTTCAATATAAATATGTATCAATTTAATGTAAATTTCAGTAACAGTTCAGAATATATAGTACATTTCAGTCAGATTTCGGAATATAACATTCATATTCAGTTACAACGTGCAGTTACATCACACTTTATATTATTCAGTCATTAATTTTAGGTTAAAGTGACATAATTATTTGTAACAGTATCACTGCATCACACATCACATTATTCAGTCATTAGTTTTAAGGGCAAAGTGACAGAATTATTTATAACAGGCTTATTAAAATAAGTTATCTAAAGAATAGGCAGTAATACTTATTCAGTATACTCAAGTTATGACAGGGCAGGCTTAATTTGTTAATTAATTTACAGATTACATTACACTTTGCATAATTATTGTACTTTAGACAGAGAACTAAAAGAACACTGGCAAAGTATGCAAAGGTATAGATTCGAAATACAGAAACCATAGGTTTTAGTAAATGATTATAGTTCAAATATTTGCAGGATATTTAAGACACAGATTTAAAAGGCAGACATCTATTACAGCACATAGAAATTAAAAAGGTAAATAGAATTATTAACAAATCTAACTAAAAATTTACAGACACAAGTTAATACAGTATATGGTAATTATGCTTCAAGGCCAGTTATAAATGTATCCCTCTAGTGCCAATTTCAGTTAGTCTTCAGAAAATAGCCATCGTGCTGGATTGGCTATATAATAAAAAAGCAAATGGACTAATCAGTACAATGTTAGAATTTAAATCTGTAGACAACAGGGAAAGGTTTCATTTGTTATAAGAGAGATACATCATGGTACAATAAGGCATCAGTTGAAAAGGTAGAAAACATAGCAATAGACAGTGTAATTTTACCATTACATCATGCAGAGATAGGAAAGAAAAATAGGCAGTGTTAACAGTTCATACCCTGTCTAACTTTGACAGAGACAGGTTGATGATGTGCACAACATTTTCTCAGTGTTGTTTCTGGAACAGCAGAGTTCATAGGTTCACAGGTTCATAGGTTGGTACTAGACTATCAGCCCTAGGGCCTATACAAGCCTAGCCATAACAATTCCCTGGCTATTTCTTGCCACAATATTTACTTCCCTGGACCCCTGTCTAGAAGGGTGACTGAAGTGATCCCCGGGGTGAATTTCCTATCTCCCATCCAGTTGTCAAGGTTCCTTTTGAAGAGGGCCAAAGAGGCACTCTACTTGACATGTATGGGCAGTCTATTCTAGAGTCTGGGGAGTCTCTGGGTCAGGAACCTATCCCTGCAGCATGTTTTGTTCATTGTGATGGCAAGGTTTAGATCCCCGGAACATGTGGCTCTGAAGGATTGGGATTTCTTTAAATCTAGAATGTCCAACAGCTCTGGGTTTGACATGACCTTATATGTTAAGCAGAGATCACCTCTGAGTAGATGATATGTGACAGGGTTAAAATAATTAGTTGGCCTAATTAGTTTTAGAAACCACAGAATTAAAAGACAGATTTTCAGAATAATGTGCAGGTTTTAGATATCTCACTTATGCATCAGAACTTTGACTTAAAGACTCTAAAGACTATGGATCTAGGTAATGGGCTAATCGCTGAAGCAGGTATATTCCCTGCATATGGAACTGTTAAAGCTATTTGGGAATTATGTAAATTAGCCAAAGTTGCTGGAGGTATTAGCTAATAGTACTTTTGAGACCATAAAGGACATCACTATCTATTACGACACATCTGCAGATTATGAGTGAGGTGTCATAAATCCCATATATTTAAATCAGATTACAGTAGTTAGTAATACAGATATGATGTAAGCACAAAAGAAGACCTCTGTAAACTTTCGTCAGGGACCTCAGGGGAGCTGTTAGACTGAGGACATTCTTAATGAGTTCACTATAGTACATTAAGTTAGGATAATAGGCTTGAAAATATAGAATCAGACTTGTGTTTTCATGTATGCATTCAGTTTCAGGGAAAAACAGTTCAGTAGAAAGGAAAAGATAATCTTGCTGGGTAAGCATGATATGTGCAGAAATAACAGTTTCAAGGGAAAGCTACAGAATGTTCCTTTCTCAAGTGAAATATATATGTACTTGCAATAGAATGTTAGATAGAGAAGAGACCGTTAGGCATTGTGAGCCACAGGCAAGACAAGGCTTGAAAACCAAGGTTAACGAGGCATGCAAAACATTACAGGGTTATGATATTATTACTGGGAAATACTTCAGATACAGTCAGTTGAGTCAGTTAAATTTGCATTTGGACTGATATGCAAAAGGTCTTTTGCAGTACAGACACTTGACCCTCAGTACAGAAATCAGGTCAAATATCCATGCTATTCAGGAGAAAAAGTATGTTTCAGTTGATATTATTCAGGAGAATCAGAATATATGTGCAGAAATTTTGGATATATATTTATCAGCAATGTTATTGTCATCCAGCATTCCAGAATTTCTATAGATTGTTATTGTTTATCAGCACTGTTATTGAAGGCAGTATTTAGATAATGTTATCATCTTACTCTTTCGGCGTTTCCCGGTTAAGGGTTGCTATCATCTAATAAAGCATTATTAACCAAACTACAGCATGTCCAGAATTTATTCTGAAAAGTACAAAATGTCTTGACCCATAAATGAGAGACTGGCACCTGTTCAGCACAAGTTTGAGTAGATAAAGTCTTTCATTCCAGTGTCATTTCAGTTGTTTTCAGTTAATTTCAGTATACTACATTCTTATCAATTCTTTCATGTAATAGCAATCTGTACTGAAGTAGTCTATATGTAAAGTATCACATACATGTGTGGCCTCGCACACCTGCTTCTATCCCACCTCTGGGTATGCAGTACTCCACACTTACCATATCCAGGCATCCAAGAATCTGTGTAAGCTCACCTGGTGAAGTCAGTGATGGGCATCCCTCGACATCTTATACAGGCATACCCTGTTGGCTGTATGAAGGACCATGTCAGAGCGTCATTGACAAGAAGCCTCCTGGGATTGATTGTGACCTTCCACAGCACTAATCATGTTGGTAAGGTCAGATCACACTTCATTCCTCCAAACTGTATTTCCTGCCCATCCAAGGAGTCTCCTTCCATTCTGGCACAGAGCATTTAGTATAATCTCATTTTACTGTGATGAAAAATTGTCTTCCCTAAGTCTGTTTGCCATCTGGAAGACAGTTATATTCATATGATTAGATTAATGCATGGACCCAGATATGGAGATGATTATGCTGACAGATTATGTCATTTTAACCCCTTTGCATTCCTGTGTACTACAGGATTATATGAAAAAGTCCCTCTCCTGTATAGTAGTGTGACATATAAAATAACATATGATATGAAAACAATGTCTGAATATATAAGACATGGAGCAACATTAGAACTTCTGAGATCTGTAGAGGTTGCATCCATGACAGGGCTAGCCCCTCCTGCAGCGTAAACCTTGGCGTAGATGATTGTCACTGTTGAAGTGGCACCCAACCCCATGTGTGAAAATGGGAAAAATGGGTAGTGGATGGATGGACATATCTGTAAGGGCTGGATGTGGGATTTGACCCCATTACAGTGGATATTACAGTGGTGGAAAGTCCACAAAAACACCATTGTGGTATATGATCATTACGTTCTGCGTGCACTTCACATTAACATACTACAGATAACATATGTGTAAAACAATAATGCTGGATGGCTCTCAGACACAACCTGTATTGTCAATAGATGTTGTGCAACATGAGCCTAATGAGACAATCTGTGGAAAAATAGCAGTCATAGTAGCTTGAACAGTTATTTATAAATAGCTATATCAACGCAATCAATAGTGAGCAGTCAATGCTATTCCCATTTCATCTGTATGAGATGAAATTCAATAACAACTACTATTTTTACTCTTAGCAGAAAGTTTCTGTGCAGTAGCAACTGAGCAACTTATAGAAACCTTCAGAAAGCCTAACCATGACATAGCCTTGTTATCTATAATTATATCATAGACAGTACAAGGTAACCAGATATAAACATGGATATAGTTTTATTGAGGCACTATTTATAGTACATATTTTACTAAGCATCAATGAATAAATATCCATAAGAAAAATACAACTACATACTACATAGCAACATATGGATACTGTCAGAAAAAAATGGTTTCTGTAAGTATACCACAGACTGAAAGAGTCACCAGTAATATATATATATATATATATATATATATATATATATATATATATATATATATATATATATATCATTTGTGTTTCCTTCTATACTGGTCATCGGAGCTCTTTAAATACAAGTGCATATGTGAAATCCCTGCTTGTTAGCGATGCAAATGTATCCCCCTCTATGCATACAGGTGAATATTACACTCCTCCAGTAAGGCAAATACATTTTGTGTTGCAGCGCGTTTTTCCTTAAAAGCATCAATTTAATTGTTCAGATATATTTCTAAGAAATAATAATACCATAGGTCTATAAGGAGCGAAACATATCCTACCACAGCAATGCTAGCAGGTGCAACATTACTTTTACAGCTACCTATGAGGCAGGTATACCTGAAAGTAAGACCAACTATGTACACACAGCTTTTAAGCCCCATTTGTGCCATACATAATTAATGAGGTTCATTAACATAAATGTTTTTTGAATAATATGCGCATGCCTATGTAAGTTCTTCAAATTCAGTGTATTAACCAATAGCTCAGCATAATGGGAAGGTACTCCATGCAAATACCCAATAGGTATCATTAAATGTCACTTTTAAATTGTGATTTTGATATATTTATAGATCAGATTATTGCTACCTGCAAACTAACTAGGACCTCAGTGAGCAATTTTTGGAAGTTTGACATCTTGATATTATCATCAACAGGGTTACTGACATGTGGCCTTGATGTGTCCAGGAGCCCAATTGGACTAAGGAGGAGACCACCTAGATGCTGACTATTTATACTGGAGTGGAGCATCATACGAGAGCCAGACTGTGGAGCTTCACAATGATTGACATATGGAACCTTATTGCAAGGAATCACCAATATCTCACTGGAATCTACCAGACTGGAGTGCAGGTTTGCCATCATTATGATGAGCCGCATCAGAGAGACATTGAAGATCTTTGTCTGAGGGTCACTGAGGTGTGGAGACAGCCAGCAGAAGCCTTCAGTAAGTGTCATAATCCTAAGTGTACCTGTACATTCCTATGAAAATCACAGATATAGCTGTGATCCATATGTCAGACATATTCCTTTTAAACTCATTCATTAGCTGTTCTGACAATTAGCTCATCTGGATGATCAAGAAGGAAAGGTGTCTGTTTTTATAATTATAGGTTTGATTTCCATGATGGATATTTCTTTAATATTGTTTACCATGTACATGTTATTGAACATTAGACTTGTTTGTTTTTGAACTTATACAGTACATCATTTTACATGTCCAGTATAGCCATGCATCACTGACACCAATAGAGCCTAGGCTGCTGATGGCTACACATTTCTCTGTTATTTGTAATACTCCAAGACTATCGCACAATATACTTCTATATGTGTGAGTGCTGAGTCATACAGACATCCTTTGGTCAACTCTCCTTTACAAAATGAACATCATTGTTAAATACCTGTTTGTTGAACCCATGAATGTAAGACTACTACAGGTCTGAATGTCTACCATATCATGCACATTGTAAAACTTGATGCTATCTGACAGTTGTGTGGAGCATGAAGGCCTATTATGTTTAGTATTTGATGGTTGCTCAGTTGTCCATTATCAACAGGAATACAGATATACACATCCAATAGTAGGTTTTAAGAAGGAAGGTATTGTGCTGTATATTAGCTTAACCTGTTAAGCAAAAGGCCAACATACACATATTGTGGCTACCTGTGGGTTCAAATCCAGGTAGGGGATATCTTTCATTAAAGGCTGATCTGTGTAAACATTTTTGAAAATGTTTGTATAAATACCTGCTTGTTGATGCTTACAGGTATTTTGTACATGCTTATGGCTATAGCATTTATTTGTCAGATGTCTATGAATATCTCAGTTATCCATATTTTTTTCTGCCAACAGCAGCTATTTTACTACAGTTTTATGTGTAAAGCTTTGACCATAGTGGGATAGTTCTGTACACTTGGAACATACATCTCAACCAATAAGGGAATACTTCAGAAATAATCATGACATTGAGGGACACAGTTTCTATGTTATTACTATTACTGTGTGACAGTGGCAGTGTACAAGAATGTAGAATACAATAACATTGGCAAAATTAATGTACTGTATACCTCTGTCATTCTTAAGTTCAATTCACTACCCTTCTCCTACAGTTATTTGGAGGAAGTGAGAGGGACAGATATACAGTTTGACTCTAACTCAAGGACATCTCCAATATCAGGGACATTTGTGATATATAATTTCTTATGTAACAACAAAATCTATGTAGATATATATATTTCCTGCCATCCTACCTGACCTGTGATGAACAGGAAGTCTGGCATAGTTGTCTAGTTAAGAGCAGCTATGTGTTCTATGAAAGTGTTTCACAGTCTAAACTATGAAATGTTAACAGCTTAGTAATCTCTGATGAACCTGTGAACCTACTGAGGTGCAGAAGATAGTGAAGACTGGGGGCAGAGGTCAAGGGGGCAATTGGTCACATGAAAATGGCATTTTTACCTTTTTTTAATATTTACTATGAAAAACGAAGCATCTATACAGTATGTGTTGCCTATCTTTCCAAATAAAGTTACATTAAAATAATTCCACAGAAATTTCTTATCAAAATTATAAATGAAACTGGTGCCTTTCTTCACTCCATTTCAAGTGTGAATGAGAAATATACTTTTCACCTCAAAACATGACCTATGAGTATATCATTCGTACATATGGCCTGTGTGCTGGGAACCTATATGATTACAGAAAAGGTGGAGAGAGGGATTAGCAGGCAGCATTACTGAAATACAACAGCTTCTGTGTGGTATTTGGACATTGCAATACTCAAACTACACTATGGTTTACAACAGTTGTAACTGCTATATAAATGGACTCTTGTAGCTTCAGTTTGTATTAGGGTATAGTCCTGACAGACCACTGTACACATGATTTTGTGAATTTAGATATAGCAGTGATACTCTGGCCTTTTCCAAATTCACAATAAAAAATACAATGAGCTGAGGACTATAGTCACAAACGTACTGAAACCAAAGTGCTCATATTTCTACTTTGTCTGTCCTGGCTTACATGCTAGAGACAATAAATGATTCTTGAATTTGATTAAAAGAGCACACACAAACAGAGAAAACACACATGCACAGTTAGACTTTGCTATCTAAATCTGCATTATGCATTTCAGTCCTGCTAGTATTTCAACTGTAGAAAACAATAATGACATATAATGCAAGCTTATATGTAAACATCTTGGCCTGTAGAAACAAAAACAAGCTTTGGATAATTAATAAATGCAGCTGTATAAATAAAACCATTATCAAAGTTCAACTTTAAAATTCATCTACAGAAACAATGCTATTATTGTAGCTCTTCTTGGTGTCTTTTATAAAACCTCAGCAAAAGCATGGGAGCATTAATCTTTCAAAGATACTGGAGTTGGTGACAAACCAGAAATATTCTGATAATTGCTCAGAACCAGGAGAACCTTTTCCAGAGTCCTAAGAAATCATGGATTTGTTACTTGCTCTACAATATAGTGGATTGGGGCTCTATTTGGTCAAAGATAAGTAGCTCACTTGTAGCTTGCAGAATTTGGATTTGTGTAATCCTTTTAGCATCTGTTGTATGTGTCATTGTGAGGGAATCCCTATCTTGAAGGAAGTTTGCATTACTATAGCCAGTTATGCACATTATGATGGCTATTTCTACATATATGAGAGAATGTCAAGGATGCGAGGGAGGGGTAAATGTCTCTTAGCATGAATGGTACTGTTGGGCGGCATATCTTTTTATTGCTCAATTGTTGTTAAAAATCAAGGTCTACAGCTGATGCCTTTGTTAGAAAGAACAGGGGTTTATAGTTACTAGGTTTATCATAGGATGTACACACACACCCACACACACACACACACACACACACACACACACACACACACACACACACACACACACACACACACACACACACATTTACAAACTATAAACAGTTTTGAGGAGGACTTATGGCATGTCTTTAGGATGTACAAGAAATCTGGAACACCTGACAAATGCCCATATACTGGGAAGATTTGCAAGCTCTCCACAGAAGGCTCCCAAGCTGCATACAGAATTGAACTGGAGAACAAACACTGTGAAGCAAAAACTGCTATGCCCCAACCAAGCACCTTATGGGAAGAAAAGTAACTAATGCATAGTTCTCATCCCACCCCCAATAATCTCATGCCTTTTAGTTGTATATATTACTGCTTATGTTGCTTGGTTTAATTGTTCTGTCTGGCACAAACTCATACAGAATGGGAGTGATCATTCCACCACAAAATTTCAATACATATATATATATATATTACATACATACACACACACACACACACACACACACACACACACACACACACACACACACACACACACACACACACACACACACACACAAACACACACACACACAAACACACAATAAATAAACAACACCTTAACTGCTGAGCACTTTCAACAAGTTTGTCTCCATAATATTGACTGGTTTTCCCAATTTTTGTTCTTTGAATTTCAAAAGCCTGCAGGCTCAACACCAATTCAAGAAAATATTAGGGATTGTTACTGGCATAATATAAAACTTTACTGGAAGGGGCTTCTGCTCTCAAAGATGATAGAGCAGCTGCACCTTGAATTTGTATTAAAAAAATTAAATGTCTTTTTGTATGTCTCAACATGTACAAATAATGAAAATGTTATTATACATATGTGCATAATCTTTTTAGGTCTAAAATCATACTAAAATTATATTTATGTTTTAATAACTTTTCTTTATTTCACTCTGAAGAATACTATCAGCTATACATTTCTTTTCATCCAGCCGTTTTGTAGAAGTTGCACTCTGTCAATTTACAAAAAAAATTCTAGCCTAAATTCCACTCAGACTTCAAATATCAATATCTCTCTACTGTGTTAAGATATTTTAAATTCTTTTGGACATACCTCCTTGGTAATTCTACTTTCATGTTGTTTCGTATAGTGAGACATCTTTTAGGGAAAGTAGGTAACAGAATCTCAAGTATGAGCATGCCACAGAGCATGTAAAATATGTGTATTTACTACAATATGAAAACTCCAGCCAAGCTAGAACTTCCACTAAGTGACCTCTGAAACCTCTTGTATCAGAGACACATGGGATATATGCAAATTACCCTTCTGAACATCAGATGTTTGAGCTATATGGCAATTCTGAATGCCCATAACATTTCTTTTTCCATTGGCACAAATACTGTGCAGCCCTAAAAAAGCCTCTGTGTCACAGTGTGGAAGATGGCCCTCAAAATAATATTCATCCTCTGCACCCAGACAAGCTAGGCCAGCACAAACAGTGTTCTCAAACATTGTATCAATCACCAAAATAACAACATTAATGCATCTAAACCCACCACAACGAGCAACTCCAAATTCAGGGACTTTAAAAATACAAACATGTTAAAATATTATGAGTTCCCAAAATTAGAACCAGAATTTCTAGCTCCAATGTAGCCACAGGTTTCATTTATGTCAATGAGTTTTGCTCCACTTTAAGAAAGAGCATACCCCATGCTGTCACAATCAGTACCAAATATACCGAGGAATGTAAAGATAAGCCAGTTTAGTGGAATACAATTTTAATAAGCTATATAATAAAAGTAATAATACTCATCAGGCTTATTATAAATCACACTTTATCCTTATTAAACACTTAGTCAAAAAGCTCAGGAAAAATACTGGAACACATTAAAATTAGCATCCACAGTTAAAGATAATCATACATTTTTATTTAACTGCATCAAATGATTAAGAAATAACACACATCAAGTGCATAACACATTGCCCACTCTGAACCTAAAGATACTGTTAATATACTTGCAGATAAATTTGTGTTAAATTCACACTAGAAACCAAAGTCATAGCTTGGGTGGGGCAAAAGGATAGGTTTCCCTGGCTGCAAGCTGTTAGGAGAAACGATCAGCACTGTAGATGATGTGCCAATTGGTCACTGCAAGTTGTTGCTTTTTTGGACAGCTGGACATAACTGGAGCATCTGTAGTCACTTAAGCAACTGTGATTGAGATTGTAGCCATTAAAACAATTTGCTTGCAGAATGTGTGTGTGTGGGGGGAGTGTGTAATATGAACTGCAGTATGAAGCTAGTATAGCACTTCACTATAGCTTCTGGGAGGTGTTTCCGACAGATAAAGTGGTATTATGCAGAAGTGAAATACTTGTTTGCTCACAGACCTTTTTTGGTTCTTAACTCTTGAGAAAAGGGCACTACTTGGGAAAATAACCAGGATGTCAGTTGACCTAATTACAGCTCAGTCAGAAACAATTAGTTCCATAAATCCCTGAGTCTCTTCCTCCTCCCCAAAATTATTAAGGAACTTGTCTGAATTGCACACTGCAAAACTTGAAATGCCACCTGTATGGGCCTCATTAATATATACATGGTTGCTTGCTTAAGTGACTTAACTGACAGCAACAGACATTCCCTTTCTGAAGCCCTCCTAAATCTGTTCAGCTTAAGCACAGCAACATGATATGTTCCCAAGATATAAAAAAATGGATATCATTATTCTTCTCCATAAAGTGGCCCCACCTGAGATCTCAGGAACTATAAACCCATCAGCCTAATAAGCACAGTTAGCAAAGCCATTCAATGTATTAATTTACATCTTTCATAACCTCCAATATAAAAACAATTAATGCTCTAGATGCACAGCAATACATAGTGGTACAGTGAATACAAGAGGTTCCCCAGTTCAATGTTTGGCTGTTGTACATTCTGTGTAGATTTTGCATGTTCTTCTTGTGTTCATGTGGGTTTCCTCCAGGTGCTCTAGTTTCCTCCCACATTCCAAAGACATGCAGTAGGTGGATTGGATATCATAAATTAACCACAGGTATGAGTGTGTGGTGTGGAAGAACATCTGCAGCAGGACTAGTCACCTAGTGGTATAAATCTTGATTCTAGGTGATTGTCACTATTCAAGTGACACCCTGACCCACATGGAAAAAGGGGTTGTGGATGGACTCAGAGCCAAATGGTTTTGTCAAATTATATCATTTCTGGCAGGGCTAGTCCCCTGGTGGTGTGAAACTTGGCTCTAGATGATTGTCACTGTTGAAGTGATACCCTGACCCCATGTGCAAAAATGGAAAAAAAAGGTTGTGGATGGATGCACAACCAAATATTTTTTTTTCAAAATTATATCATATCTACTTTTAGCAAACTTATTTGAGGAAGTCACTGAAGTTGTAGATAGTAGCCATGCAGTTTTTAAAATGTACCTGAATCTAGCCAAGACCTTACCCATGTTGGTATTCAAGATAAGCTTAAATGCCTAAATGTAGACCTTTATGTTGTAAGACAGATATCAAACTAGAGGATAGATATAACCCTCATAGTTAAAGTAGCAGGTCTCACCTCAGAAAGCAAAAAGGTAATTCAAGGCTCACTACTGGAATCCATTCTATTCGGTATCTACTTGGTAGATCTCCAAACCACTAACCCGAACTTATTGCTAACTAGTGCATTTGTTAACCAAATTTGCCAGTGACTGCAAGCTGTCATTTATGTCAGTGGGTATTGTCATTCACTCAGCAGCTGATAGCAGGAAGGTCTAGGCCATACAGATTAATGGTGTATTAGGAAATGGACTTAAGATAAATGTACAGGAGTATAGCATTTTCACCACTGGTAAACAGGACACCTTACATTATATATACCCTCCCCCATCCAGAGTGATGTGATCATCAGAGATCTTAACACCCTTATGGGCAACAACCTATGTTTTGGCCACCATGCAGCAACAGTAGTCAGGAAATTATTCTGTCTAGCCCAGTTGATATGTAAAGGTATCTCAGGTATCTCATGCAAGTTAAAAGAAGTAATTTTTCCTCTATATTTTACCCTGCTCAAATCAATTATAGAATATATTACCCCTTTTTGTATACATCTATTGAGACACATCACACAGCCACAAAGACCTCAGAGGTTCTTAACTTAAAAGGTTACCAGAATAAATACCCTCATTTACAAGACAGGGCAACTTAAGTGTGACAAACTGAAATGCTGACTGTTTCGAAAATCAGGGTCTATATTAGATCAACGAACGCTTAAAAAAGCGAACGCTGATTGATCAAACTTATGTAAGCGAAAGCTTACAATCTCGAACTGTCAGATCAGCGATTTTTTTTTTTCTAGGGAAAAAATCGCTAATCCAAAACACATACACACAACACAAGCACACCAAACAAACAGCAATCCACACACATACACCTAAAATCTGACACCTAACCCTACACTAAACTATACACACACCACTAACTATCCACTTACCTTAACCCAAACCCTAACCCTAAGGTCCGTCAGTATCGCACACTCACCTCACCCGCTCCCTAACCCTAACTCACCTAACCCGCCCTAACCCTCACATCCATACAATCGTACACATACCTAACCCGCTCCCTAACCCTAACTCACCTAACCCACCCTAAAACTCACATCCACACAATCACACACTTACCTGAATCCGACCCATAACTTTCCACCACGGCAGTGAAAATACCGAAGCAAAAAAAACGGACAACCAAATTCTTTCCCTAGGAAAAAAATTGGGTTTCTGTGGCTTTGATATTTTAAACATTCACTTAAATAAGTTTGATCAATCAGCGTTCACTTTTTTAAGTGTTCGCTGATCTAATATAGACCCAAAAGTCATTGACATATGCTATATAGCCCACAAGGAACAGAAGCTACTTCTACAGATTTTATCATATTCCGTAAGAATACCAGAAAAAAAAAAGAAAACAAAAATGCAACCATCAGTTAATGAACTGCAACATAGGTTCATAGGTAAGTACTAGGCTATCAGCCCTAGAGGCTATACAAGCCTAGCCAAAGGAGGTTCCCTGGCTTTCGCCACCCAAGAAAATTATTTCCCTGTGCCCCTGTTGAGCAGAGCCACAGCGATAATCCCTGGGGTGCATTTCCCATCCAATTGTCAAGATTTCTCTTAAAAGAGGGCTAATGAGGGCAGCCTATTCCAGAGCAAAGGAAGTCTCTTGGACAGGAAATTATCCCTCCAGCATGTTCTGTTTATTGTGGTGACAAGGTTTAGGTCCCTGGAGTGTGTGGCTCAGACAGATTGGGATTTCTTTAAGTGTAGCATGTTCATCAGGTCTGGGTTAGACATGGCTTTGTACGTTAGGCAGAGGTCGCCTCGGAGTAGGCGATATGGTGCAGTGATTCAAACCATAAATGAGGTTGTGGTTGTGCACATTAGAAGGCAGCCAATAAGAGTCAGAGCAAAGCTGCAACTAAGCCAGTTGTCAGACCAGCAAATAATTGTCAGATACAGGTTAGACAGACAACTCGTGCAGGCTGCCTGCAATATGAGTGCACTACACATGTCTGTGTGTATCCTGCGAGGAAACACCATCCTCCTTTAAACCAAAGTGTGTCTGAGCCTGGGTGTACTTGCATCTGGGACATTCCAGAGACACATGGTGAATGCTGTGGGAGTGTCACAGACAGCTGCCAACTGTATCCTGGAAAAATTCCTGGCAGCAATGTGCAGCAATGTAGATGAGTGCATCCACTTTCCATCCACCCCCTTGGAGTGGAGAACTGTAATGTACCAGTTTTACAGCATTGCAAAACTTCCCCCATGTACTTGATGCAATAGAGTGCACACACATACCTATCAAGACACCAGTACATCCTGAAGCAGGCCAATACATAAACAGAAAGGGCTGGCCATCCCTGAACTGCCAGGTTGTGTGTGCAGCAGATGGCAATATAACAAACATCATTGCAACACACCTTGGAAGTGTCCATGATGTTGCCATTTGGAGGGAAAGTGAACTGAGGACTGAATTCAAGCAAGGAGAAATACCTGAGTGACTGCTACTGAGTAAATACAGGAACACAACTAGGATGAAAGCTAAGGATATCCCTCCTAACAATATCCATACTGACCAAATGTGGGTTTACTCCCACTACAGGTGACTGTGGTTATCCATTTGAGCCATGACTGATGACCCCATATGGCGAATCATCCATCCCTGCAGAAGAGGCCTACAATAAAGTACATGCAACAACCAGAAGCACCATAGAGTGTGAGTTCTATATACTCAAGGCTAGGTTCAGATGTCTGAACACATCTGGGAGTGTACTGCAATACATACCTGAGAAGGCAGCACAGAATATAGCAATGAATGCCATGCTGCACAACATGATGACTATAGCATGTAGTGGTTTGCCAGCTACAGGTGGGGTGAACTACCCCAATAACCCCAGGTGTCTGAAGATAACATCCCACAGGTATCAAAGGAGGAGCATGAGGACTTAGAGGCAGAAAACACAGGCATAGGCAATGTAGGGTCTGACCATAATTGCAGGCCCAGGCAACACAGCAACATCTGACCCACAACTTTGAGTCATAACAAGTCACACGTACATGAGTACACAGACTAAACACTGATGTTCAAGTATTGCCTCACCACAGCAACATGGATTGCATCTAATGGCAATTACCCACTAGATGTACACACTGAGCATCAGGCATGACACCATAATCATAATATATAATATTATGAATCTATACAAATCTGTCACAACAGGGATCATCAGCTCAGGCACAAGTGACACAGATGTGCATACATACTCAGATTGTTGTATCAGTGCATGGCACATAATAAGGGGCTCACATCAGTGCAACGCACTCCTGTTTCTCCAATGTAATAAACTTCAAACAGATAAACAATGCATGACATAATGCAGTACTGTTAATATCAAAAGCAAAATATATTACTGTACAGTATGGATAAGGTAATGCAATAAATGGAGTCAGCTACAGTTAGTAAAAATGTCAGACTCACATGGCATCAAACATGTTAATGAATACAGACAGAGGACATTGTCAGTGTCCTGCACAACAATCATCATCACTATGAGGTGAGAATGACACTACCAGACAGAGTGGATCAACTTCCTGTGCTACACTAATGCAGTCCAGGATGCCCACACTGATGACTCACACTGTGGTCTGCTCTGCCCCTACCATGTATGGAAACACCTGGCCCAGGTTGTTCCACAGAGTAGACTTAGTGGGTGACACCACCATGTGGAGATGAAGAAGCATGACTATGACTTGACTGTCTGTTCATGACTGCAGCACCCACAGCAGATGGACTAGTACAGGAAGTGTGTGCATGTTGGAGCATATGCCTGATGGACAAGGTTATTTCTGCTGAGAGGGGCCCTGCCTCTCCCATGTGGCAATCGACAAAACACAGTCAGGGTATGCAGAACCCTGCTTGTACTACTGCACTGATGTAGTATTGTAGAGACTAGGGATTCTACTGACCATGAAACAGATAATATGCATTCTTTCTGAGCAGCCAGTAATGCCATTACCCCACTGTGTCTATGCTCCTGTCCTTCATGCAGCACACCCAGCTGGTGTGCAACATGGTGTGTGGCACAGGCAAGTGCATAGATGTCAGATCCATGACATTGCTGGAAACATTCGTTTGCCTGTTGGAGTAGAAAGATACCCTCTGCCACTTGCCATGCACACCAGCTGAATGCCTACATCTATACAGACAGCCTGAATCAATGTATTGTGGGGAACTGCCAATGTCAGCAGCAGCAGCCGTCTCAGTTTGTGTTTGTTGTTCATAGGCCCCATCCTGTCCACCATCCCATGTCCCTTTCCTCAACATCTGAGGCTACAGCCACATCCACATGACTGCCACCATCTTGTCCAGACTGTATCACCATGTCACTGTCCTGTGTGCAAGATACCATGCTACCATACTGAGACACATTAGATTCCACAATGTGATCACTGGATGCGCTAATGGAAGATACAGATAGTTGATATGCTAAAAGAAGAGACAGGTGACACAGATCAGGACAGTGTGCTTATATCACATGCTGGATATCATTAATGACATATGACGCATATATCTCACTGAAACATTACAAATAATAGTGACTTACCATTAGGTCTTGTCTTTGTATGAGTTATGGAATCTACATAACAGTGAGTTGACACATGCTGTATGCAGGGAGGCAAGAAATACTGTGATCTCACTGGGGAGGTCAATGGTGAACCACCACTGGTGGCATCCCTTGATCTCTCGTACCATTGTAACTTGTTGGCTGCATAGAGGATCAAGTCACAGCAGCATCATTGACAGGCCTTATGGGATCTATTGTGACTGCCAACCACATCAATCATGTTGGTGATGTCAGTCACACTTCATTCTCCCATTGTGTATTCCCTGCATGTCCAAGGAGTTTCCACCTATGTTGTTACAGGGCATATAGTATGGTGTCATTTTCCTTTGGGGAAAATTGTCTATTTGCCATCTGAAAGACAATGATATGCACATAGTTCATAAGTTCATAGGTGTTTACTAGGCTAATGACCACAAGGGCCTTTTTAAGCCTAGCCATGCATCCCAAATCTCTGACAGGTTCTGATACCCTAGATAAGTGTAAGCATGGGCCTGGGACATGAAATATTTACAGGTTACCTGTGTCCATTAGAGACATAGGTGCCAAACCAGGGATGAATTTCAGGTTTCATGTTTCTGAGGGGCCCAGTTATGCAGAAAAATATGTGGATGGTGTATGTCATCATAAACATTATATATTCCTGTGCAATGCTAAAGTCTATGAAACACAGACTGTGGCAAATGCTAATGTGACATATAAAAGATAACAGCAATGTCTGCATACATAACAGTTGTAAAAATCAACATAACTTGTTATAGCTGTAGAGGCTGTCTGTGGGATTCAAACCCTGAAACAACATGTCTATTGAATGAAAAAAAACAACAGTATCATGCCAAAGGAGTTTGCATGTGGTTCATCTTAAAATACTACACAAAATGTTAATTGAACAACATGCGGAAAGCATGGAAAACCTTAGTATCCATAAGCAGGCCACTGAGAGTATGGATCTCTTTTAGACTTGAGTTAAGAACGATCACTGAAGAAATACCTGTAACAACAAAAGGACATAGTAAATACAGATACTGTCTCAATCTGTAAGTTTCTGTATGTACACCAGAAAGTGCATGGAGTCACCTGTAAGACATAGGGATGATCCGTAAATCCATCTTTATGTACTTCTCATTTTTGCTATGCAAATATGTCTATACAACTCTTATCGGAAAGTGGCAAAAATGAAGAAACACTGTACAGGCAGAGGATTTTAATAAAAATAATAACAAGGTAAGTGCTTTTACAGTTGTAAACTGCTTTATCAGACCATAAAAAATATTAAAAACACAGATCTTATAAATACACAGCTATAGGAACATCATGAAGAGTCAAGCAATGAGATTGTCAATGTTAAATAATAGCGATGACAGATTTATTTCTGATTTGACTCCTACAAAGAGTGAATTTTTAGACAGGGCATATGGCAGATATGAGCTAGATAAAGCGATAGAGGGTATTAACCTATTGTGAAATGGGAGAGCTAGACCCTATTATTCTGTGTATGATAGGTCCATAGGTTCATAGGTGTGTACTAGGCTAATGGCCCTGGAGCCTTTACAAGCCTAGCCTATAGGATTACCCTGGCATCGTGCCACTCAACCTTAGCTCCCAGTGCCTCTGTCGAGTAGAGCCATTGGAGTAATCCCCAGGGTGAATTTTCTATTTCCCAACCACTCATCAAGATTTTTCTTGAAGAGGGGAAGTGAGGTGCTCTGTTTGACATGTATGGGAAGTCTATTCCATAGCATGGGCAGTCTCTGGGTA
Organism: Protopterus annectens; assembly: GCF_019279795.1. Taxonomy (NCBI): domain Eukaryota; kingdom Metazoa; phylum Chordata; order Ceratodontiformes; family Protopteridae; genus Protopterus; species Protopterus annectens. Next base: position 588,020,658 of record NC_056727.1, on the reverse strand, counting down.
ATGAATCTGTCCCTCCAGCTTGTTCTGTTAATTGTGGTAATGAGGTTGAGGTCTCTGGAGCATGTGGTGTGGAGGGATTGGGATTTCTTTAGATGCAGCATTTCTAACAGAGCTGGGTCAGACATGGCTTTGTAAATCAAGCAGAGATCGCCTCTAAGTAGGTGATAGGAGACAGAGAATAGTTGGAGCTTTTTGAGCCTGTCCATATACTACAAGTGTTTAAGGCCTAGGATCCTTTTTTGTGAGGTACTTTTGTGGCCTCTCCAGTTGTTGCAGGTGTCTAGTGAGGTACATGCCAAATGGGGCATTGTACTCGATGAATGACCTAATGAGGGAAGAGTAGAGGGAGACAATGACCTCTTTCTTCCTGGATGCAAAACCTTTAGTAATGAGATGTGCCACATAGGTTCATAGGTAGGTACTAGGCTATTGACCCTGGGGCCTATACAAGCCCAGCCAAAAAGGTACCCTGGCTTTTGCCACCCAAGAAAATTATTTTCCTGTGCCACTGTCGAGCAGAGCCACAGAGGTGATCCCTGGGGTGAATTTCCTATTTCCCATCCAATCATCAAGATTTTTCTTGAAGAGTGCTAATGAGGAGTTTTGTTTGATATAGATAGGTAGTTTATTCCAGAGTATGGGAAGTCTCTGGGACAGGAATCTATCCCTCCGGCATGTTCTGTTTATTGTGGTGATAAGGTTTAGGTCCCTAGAGCGTGTAGCTCAGAGGGATTGGGATTTCTTTAAGTGGAGCATGTCCAACAGCTCTGGGTTTGACATAGCTTTGTATGTTAGGCAGAGATCACCTCTGAGTAGGCGATATGTGATGGAGTAAAGCTGGAGTTTTTTGAGACGGTCTGCGTAGGGCATCTGTTTGAGGCCGGTAATCCTCTTTGTGAGTTATTTCTGTGGCCTTTCCAGTTGTTGTAGATGTCTTGTGAGGTACATACCAAAAGGGGCGTTATACTCTATAATGGGTCTAATGAGTGATGAGTAGAGGGGAACAATTACCTCTTTTTTTCGGGATGAGAAACCCTTTGTGATGAGGTGTGCCATGTAGAAGGATTTCCTGACTACTGCGGCAATGTGATTATCAAAGGAGAGACTACTGTCCACCTGTGTCCCATGGTCTCTTATCACATCTTTTGGTGTTAAGTAAACTACTGCCTATGTTGTAGTTCATGGGTACAGAGTTTTTACCAAAGGGGATGACAATGCACTTTTTGGCATTGAGCTTGAGGTCATGGCTTTGACATCAGGCATCTGTCTCAGTGAGGCCCTTTTGTAGGATGTCCACATGGTTAGGAGTTTCGATTATGGCTCCTAGTTTGCAGTCATCTGTGAACTTCATTAGCCAAAGACCTTCTGTGTTAGCCTGTACTTCAGAGAAGTAGATACCAAACAGGAGAGGACCCAGGACTGAACCCTGTGGTACTCCACTTGTCACTGGTCTGAAGTTGGATTTGGAGTCTGCTACTTTCACATTGTGGGTTCTGTCAGTGAGCCAGTTGGCAACCCATCTTGTGACATAGGGATTTATACCTAGTTTAGTGAGTTTATTTATAATTCCAGAGTGGGGGATGGTGTTGAAAGCCTTGGCAAGATCTAGATAGGCTGTGTGAACCACCTTACCTTGTCTACGGCTTTGGTGACTGCTTCAAAGAAGTCTATCAGGTTTAGGAGACATGATCTGCCTTTTACAAACCCAAACTGGGTGGGGTCCAGAGTTTGGAGGGTACCAATGTCTTTGTTTATAAGTTCCATGATGATACGTTCCATGGTCTTGCAGACCAGGCTCGTCAGGCTAATGGGGAGGTAGGTCCCAGGCTCCATGGTGGCTCCCCCCTTGTGGAGTGGGATAACCGTCGCTGTGTGCCATTTAGCAGGCACAGAGCCTGAGGTGAGGCTATGATTGAACATGGTACTTAGGTGGGGTGCCAGTTAGTTCTGCAGTTCATGTAGAACGCAGCCTGGGATGTTGTCTGGTCCCATGGATGCTGTGTTCTTTGCTTTGGAGAGTGTGGTTTTTACCTGTGCAGCCGTGATTACAGGAACTTTGCATTCTTCCGGTATAGAGATGGGCTATTTAGGGGGTGAGAGGGGGGTAAAGTTAGCACTGAACCTATCTGCCAGGATGTTGGCAATATCAGTTGGGTCTGTATATTTAGTGCCATTGTGCTGTAACTCAGAGCAGATCTGAGTGTTGCCATTGAGATTCTTGACATAGCTATATAATGCTTTGTGGTTGTTTTTAGAATCAGTGGCAATTTTGTTTTCGTAACTAGCTTTGGAGGATTTTATCAGGGATTGCAGCTTCTTACTGAGGCTGACCAGGGAGATCCTCCACTCATGGGATTTTACTCTTTTTTGCAACAGTTTCTTCCTTCTGTTGTACAGTTTGTTTATGGCAGGGGACCACCAGATTGACTTCCTTTTTTGGAGGATAGTGTCTTGGTTCTGTTTGGGATAGCACGATCCATGCACTCATGTAAGTGCTTATAAAGTGCAATTGTGTAGGATTCAGTAGTCATAACTGTATTGTCCATCTGCATGGGTGTCATGAAGTTCACCACTTCTGTCTTAAGAAGCATGAAGTTGACTTTGGAGAAATATTTTACCATTGTTTCCTTAATGGGGGGGGGGCAGGATGTGGATATCTAGGGTAATTAGCTTATGGTCGGATCGGACCAATGAGGCATTGACTTCAGGTGTGGAACACCAGTCACTCATGTTGGTGATGACTAGATCTAAAATACTGTTGCCCCTGGTGGGGGTGGATAAGTTGATCCAGGGCATTGGAGTTTATGAATTCCAGAATGTGTAGAGTGAAGGAGTTGGTACATGAGTAGTTTTCCCAGTTAATGGTGGGGTAGTTGAAATTGCCATTATTAGGCTGTTTGGTTGAACCCTAATATTTTTCAATACATCAAGAAAAGAGGAGTGGGAATCCTGGGGCATTGTGGGTGATCTGTAGCAAGCTACAATTTGGATTGCAGTTTTGCCCAGAGTTAGTTGCACTTGGATAACCTCGGCTGCATTATGCTGAGCAACTAGCCTGCAGGTGTGGATATCCTTAATAAATATGGACACACCTCTGCCTTTGGTGTTCTGGTCCAGGTTACATGGCCGAAAAGTGTGGTATGAGTTATAGCCTGGTAGTGCAGGGGTGCTCTCTGGAGCCTTGAACCAGGTCTCAGTCACTGCACAGATATTGATGTTCTCCATTTTAAGGAGTGCCTCGAGTGAGTGCATTTTGAGGTTTAGACTTCTAGCATTGAGTAGCATTACCCTCAGAATTTGCTTGCTTGTAGCTGTTACGGTGGAGAATTTGTCATTTGAACCTTGCCTAAAAAAGGCACTATAGGGGTGGCAAGAGCCTTAGCCAGTATCCGGAATCCCAAGGGCGACAGGTGCAGGCCATCTCTGGCAAAGCATCGTGGTCTATCGATCATGTCATCCCAGGCAGACAGATACTGGATCCCTTTAAAATGACACCAGAAGCTTAGCCAATTGTTGAAGTCAATCATTTTGTCCTTGTTCTGTGGTTTCATTCTAGGTGATGGCAGGATGCTACTCAGGGCTAGGGTCATACCTGCCTGGACTACAAGATCGGAGAGCGCGCCCATTTCTCCTTTCATGTAATCCAGGGAGGTAAGTCTCAGGTCATTCACACCAACATGGACAATGACAGAGTCATATTTGTACTTGTTGTGGCATGACCTGAGTGCGTGCATTATGTGACGGATCCTGGCACCTGACAGTCAGCTGACAGTAACTTTCTCCTTGTTTAGCCTGGTGAGTGGAACATCAGTGTGCTTGACTATAGAGTCACCTATAACTAGAGTGTTGGGTACGTTGTTATGCCTTATGGGCTGTGGTTGAGTGGCACACTGAGTTTGTGGGCTAAGTGTCATTTGGGTTGTGTTGGGATGGTGGAGGTTGCATGTGTTTCTGCTTTGGAGGTCTCTGTTGCTTGAGCAGATTTTTATTGAGAGCCTCCATGAATGTAGGTGTGTGTTTTGTGTTGCTATGTGTGTGTTTTGGTGGTGTAGGTTTTGAGGGACTATGTAATGAGTGTGGTGTGGTGCAAGTGTTTACCTTCTCCTCTTGACTGTCTAGTCCAGTCTTGGGTGAAGAGAGCTTTGCTGCCAGTTTGGCTATATAAGTGCATCTCTCACAGGTTGCAGTGTTGGGTGGTAGGAGGAGAAGGTTGTCTGTGCACATAAGGCAATTGCTGCATTGCCCCAAGATGCCCAGATTCATTAGGTAGACAGGAGAAAACACCGGGAGCTGACCCTTAGACATGCTGGATAGGTGCTTATTTATTAAGTACTAAAAACTGTTTTCCTCTTGACAAGTGAGGAAAGTTGAGTGCTGTAGTAATTTGTGGCTTATTTAGTGCTTACAACGAGTTCTGAACAAGTGCTGAGCTCAAAGAAACAGATATGAGTGCTAAAACTAAAACTGGCTAGTTCTAAGGGAAAATTTGAAGAGCACACTTTATGGTGCTAGGAATACATAAACCCTAGCTAAGTGGCGATGCATAAAGTGCATTATTTATTTATTTATTTATTTTTTTATATAACAGTCATAAATAAGTAGTTATCCATTATAGTACAGCAGTATTGCCTTCTGTAGCTGTATATGTCTGAATAGTAACTCCTAAATAACCTATTTACTTCCTTCCTCTTAATAAAGTGAACATTCTTACTACAGATCTGTCTGTTTAAGCTAAGAGGAATGTCTGTCTGACTGATTACACATATGTTTTCAGTTATGTGCTGATAACTTTTATTACTTTAGATTATAATGGCCAATAAGTGTCAGAAGTTTGTGTATTCATCCATTATGTGCAGGAAACAGATTAACACAAGTAGTACCTGTTTGTTAAGAAGAAATATGTGCTGCCTATTAGCTCAACCTGTAAGCAAGCTAGCCAGCTCTTCTTTATTTTGGTGTGCTGTGGGTTCAACTCTACATAGAGAAAATGTATTGTTAAATTGCCTTCTTGGTTTATTTCACACATACTCAAATATTTTCTCTACATTACTACTTATTGATATTAACGTTTATTTTGTGCATGGATATGAATAACTCAGTTATTCATCAAATTCCTATGACTATGGTCATAATCTATAATGGTCTGTTAGCAGCTCATTAAATGTAGATTTAGAAAAGCTTTCTACAGACTGCAATATCTCTGACAAAGTGTTGTGTAATATGGTATTATTTTTCAAAGTGCTATAAAGTATTGTGTTGGCATTCATTATTAAATTAACTTCAACAACCATCTCATCCTTATCTTTTGAGAAAGTCAGATGGTCACCGTTACAGATGAAATGCAGAACAGGGACATAGATTGATGAATGCATTTGCTTTGGCTTGGGCACTTTGCCAAGGAATAATTTTAAATGTAGTCCTACTACATGTCTTACTGTGTTCCTGATGTACAACACCTTTTATATGTGTTAACAGAAGCTTTGTGATACACAACCCTTTCCTACTGTTCCACTGCCTCAGAAATGAAGGTGTTCCATTACTGTTAATGGTTGCGACCACAGTGCTGACATGAATTAATTCTTGCCAAGTATTTACCTACATGCCCACAAGTGTTCCTTTTTTGAAATCCTAAACCATGATCCATATTAGTAGCCTTTCCCTCATCCAGATGATGTCATAACGCAGTTCTTAGTTAAGATACATTACCTAGGCAAGCAGCTGTCCAGATTAGACTTTAGAGCTATGTTAGCACTGCAGGTTTATATATCATCTTTGTTCAGCAATGTAAAAGTCCACGTGCAACATTGCAAAATATGGATGTTGATTATCTGATGTTCTTCAGATGTAAATTTTCTAGAACCTGATCTGAACAATTTATATCCTTGTTATTTGAAGACTGTATCATTCATTTTTCAAGTGAGAAAGACAGGAGCCAGAATCAAGCCCTGTGCATTGAGTGAATGCTCAGGCTTCAGGAACAGTGGAGGGCGTGAGGTATGTTGATTAATTTTCCTATTTTGTTCAATGAAATGCATCTGATCCTTGTTATGGGCCTGTATTTTTTACATTACCTTGTATGTTGCTTAAAATGAATGAATACCCATCATGCATCAGTAAGGAAAGTGCAATAATCACAATATACCTATGCTTAACAGTATGATTCATATCAATATGAAACATCATTTAGCATCAAGCCATGTTTTCTGCATATAGTTTTTGAAATGTAGGCCACAACCTAAATGACAGGCTTGTGTGTCTATCACACATATTTTGAGATGGATGTTTTGCATCCAAGTTTTTAGTGCTTTGTCTGTTGGTACACTTGTATGTGTGGATGAGTTTCTCTGTGATTGATTTGTTGTGCACAGCTTGCCTATTCATATATTGAATGGGTGTCTTCTATGTCAGTGCTCACATTGCTGTTTATAGACTGTAGCATGCCTTTCAGTTCAACATTGATATTGGTACTGCATCTGCGTACAACACCTTGGGTATTTTTGGTACAACATACTTGTATCCTGTGCTTGTGGATACTTGTGCAGGTAGGCATTTCTTTGCAACATTTTATAATCAGTAAACATCATCAGGATGTTTGCATTTTGCAGGCTACTGATTGCTACTAATTGTAGTTATGTCATGCATGCATTTGTATAATACAATGCTGTTACTACAACATATAGTAGATTCTCATGTATCACGAAGTATGATGACTGAACATTATAAGTATTTGTTGCTGATTATAACCAGTTTTCCTGGTACTGTGCCTGGCTGATTGTTTCTAGCACTCCCACATATTCCAACCGGGCGGGACTCTATCCAGGGTTAACAGGGTTACCCCTCCTCCTTGAACACATGCTGTTCCCTTCCCCTTTTACACTTCTAAAAGCTATAATTAGTTGGTTGCATTCGTGGCGCCATTTTTAAATTCCTTTCTTTACACAGGACGTGTCCCACAGCTCTCTGTGTAGTATGCGTGCCAGTAAGTTGGAAAGTGCTGTTTTTGTGGACAAAATGTAAAGATATTATAGGTTCATAGGTTCACATGTTGGTACTAGGCTATACAAGCCTAGCTATAACAATTCCCTGGCTATTTCTTCCCACAGTATTTACTTCCCTGGACCCCTGTCTAGCAGGGCAACAGATGTGATCCCCGGGGTGAATTTCCTATCTCCCATCCAATCATCAAGGTTCCTTTTGAAGAGGGCCAAAGAGGCGCTCTGCTTGACATGTATGGGCAGTCTATTCCAGAGTCTGGGAAGTCTCTGGGTCAGGAACCTATTCCTCCACCATGTTTTGTTCATTGTGGTGACAAGGTTTAGATCCCTGTAGCATGTGGCTCTGAGTGATTGGGATTTCTTTAAGTGTAGCATATCTAACAGCTCTGGGTTTGACACGGCCTTGTATGTTAAGCAGAGATCGCCTCTGAGTAGACGATATGCGACAGAGTATAGGTGGAGCTTTTTAGATGGTCAGCATAGGGCATCTGATTTAGGCCTTTGATTCTTTTAGTGAGGTATTTCTGTGGCCTTTCCAGTTGTTGCAGATGTCTTGAGAGGTACATACCAAATGAGGCATTATATTCTATAATGGGTGTAATGAGGGATGAGTACAGTGGGACAATGACCTCCTTTTATCTGGATGAAAAGCCCTTAGTGATAAGGTGTGCCACATAGAAGGATTTCCTGACTGTTGTGGTGATGTGATTATCAAAGATGAGACCACTGTCTACCTGTGTCCCTAAGTCTCTTATCACACTTTTGGTGTTTAGTGTACTGCCACCTATGTGGTAATTCATGGGTACATGTTTTTTCCCAAAGGGGATAACTATACATTTCTTGGCATTGAGCTTGAGCCCATGGCTCTGGCGCCAAGCATCTGTTTCTGTAAGGCCCTTTTGTAGAACATCCACATCATTTGGGGATTAAATAATGTCTCCCAGTTTGCAGTCATCTGCGAACTTCGTTAGTCAGAGTCCCTTAGTGTTGGCCTGTACTTCAGAGAATATAGCATTGTTTCTTGAACGTAATAGTATACCATGCATTTTTTACTGTTGCTATACACAAGCACCTAATAGCGGAACTCTTATCCTTGTTTGTTTACTGTATTTTATCTGAGCAATGTATCAGGGCTAATTTGTACTTCCAATGGTCAACACAGCTTGTGAACTCTGTTGTACTGTTATAGAATTGCTATTAAATCTTTAGTACCTCCAGGGGTTAACACAGCTCATGAACACATTTTTGTACTGTTTTTGACCTGTATTTTTATAACTGTAGTAGCATTATTTTGCCAGTTAATTTGTTGTAAACAGTACTATACACCTTTCTGACATTGTTTGCTTCATTACCCGTTAGCATGGGCAATGGCATGGGAACTACTGTTCTTTGGACTTTTTGCCTGAACTAGCCTTACTAGTGTATTAATATTTGATATACTCCTGTTGTATTAGTAGTATAGTCTGCTTTAACTTATTGTCTTTTACCTCTAGTTCTCTTTACTATTCTATCGCTCTTAGTTTGCCATCACACTATTTTTCCTCTAGCTATCCTTATTTTTTCTCTCCTTACCTCTCTCCAACCCTCATTTTCACTTCTGCATTATATATACATGCATCCTTCTGCAATCCTTACTTACTCTCTGCTCCTCTGGCCTCTCAATGGCTCTCCAACTTATTTAGTTTGTTATTAGTTTGTTTCATCCTTCTCTTTTTTCTCTCTCATTTTTTGTTACAGCTTGGACAAACTCCGATAAATCATGGGGTGTCCTCTCTACTGAAGCTCATCCTGAATCCATGCTTAGTCTGATTTGATGTACTAAAATAGCCAATATTCCTGGCCAGACTTTCAAGAAGAGCCTTCCTACAGTCCCACAGTGTAGGTGTCTGCCTACAGCTTGAAGCGTGCTATTATAGTGCAGTTTTTGGTGTTAATTGTGGCGTGCACACTTGCAGACCTAACCTGAGGATTTATCCACTCCCGTTTTTGTCCCCCTTTCATGTTAAGCTCCTTTAGTTCATTTAAGGTGTTATTCCCGACATACTCTACTAGATGGCAGTAGAAATTCACTTCATTTACATTTATACCTAAGCTCACTTCACCTACACGCCGATCCTCCAATCATATACCTCTTCCTCCAAACTCCTCCCACCTATCTCACCAATAATACTACCTATAGTCATCTTCATTTCCTCATTACATCATAACCCTCCTCTCTTCTTAGACCCAATCTAATCACATCTTCCCTTCACACCCTTTATTTTTATTTCACTCCCTCTCCTTAGAACAACATTTTTCGTCATCCCAGTAATCCTAGTCTCATCTTTGCACTTCCTACATTCCCTTTATACTCACTATATCCATCTATACTTCCCCTATCCTTTCTCTCTCTCATCTGATTTCCTTTTTTTTTCTTTTTCATCCTAAACCTTCTCTCATCACACTTTACTTAGCTATGTCTTTTATATTCAACATGTTTCTTTTCACAGTTTCTATCTCCCTCTTGTTCCTACTTAGACTTTCATTTCACACAATCTACCTACCTCCTACTCCATCCCCTTCCACATCATCTCACATTCACACCCTTCCCAGTTACTCCACAATCTGTTCCAGACTTTATAAGACTGACCTGATTTTACAAAAAGAAACTCATCATCCTCTCCTCACATCACAGCCTTCCTTACAATCATAACCAAACATTTTTCATATCCCAAAACAGAAGATTCTACCTACCAACTCCTTGTCCTCAATAATCTACTCCTCTGTGGTGACATACATCCTAACCCTGGCCCTTCTCCTACCTCTCATAACTTCCCTAGTTCCACAAAATCCATAAACTTCACTACAATTAATCTCCAAAGCATTAGAAACAAAATTCCCCAACTTCATGCATGCTTAAGTCAACATAATCCAGACTTTACCGCCATTACTGAAACCTGGCTAAAACCATACATCAAAGATTCTGAATTTCTTCCTGATAAGTGCTCCTGCCTCAGAACTGATAGACTACATAAAAAAGGTGGAGACATTGCCTTATTATACCCAAGCACCTTTACTGTTACCCCATACTCTAAACCAATTCCCTTTTTTCCACTGCAGAATTACTTGTTAACTTCCTAAAACTTAATGATTGCAAAACCCTATGCATTATAGTTATTTACATCCCCCAGGCAATAATATTCCTATTCTTGAAGATATTCTTGCCTGGACAACCAACAATATAACCAATGAAACCATCATCCTAGGAGACGTCAATATTAACTGGCTTGATGTTTCTAATAACAACCCCTCTACTGATATTAACCTCCACATTTATACTCAGCTAATCTCTGACATTACCAGACCTGATAGTAAGAAAAATAAAGGTTCAATCTTGGATTGGATCTTGGTTTCTGACTCAGGAAAAAATCTCCTCTTCTGGGACTCTTCCAAATAACATCAATGATCACTCCCCAGCATTTGCAATATGCAAGCCCATCTCCATACTAAACATACACCAATATCGACTCATAAGAGATCTATCCCATTTCTCCCTAAATACATTCAATGCTGTCCTGAATAACACTAACTGGACCCCTCTTAAATTTATCCTTTCCAATGAAGCTGCAGAATATTTTAATTCTACATTTCTCAAGGTACTAAACAGTCTTGCCCCAATCTGCCTAAAGAGGATCAAGGCAAAACATACTACTTGGCTTACAAAATCCACAAAGCAAGTTATGTCCGCTAGGGAGAAAGCCTGGAAAGCCTGGCAAAAAAGCAAAAAACAAAACACTGTCTAACCTCACACAATATAAACAACTTTGCAATCAGGCCAAACACATAGTTATCAAAAACAAAAATTAATATTTCCAAGCTATCCAAGAATGACATAGACTAAATCCCCAAAAAATTCTGGGGAGCTATCAACTCCCTTCTCCACCCAGGAACTAATAATAACCCATGTCCTAACCCAGAAAAAAACCCTCTGAGCTAGCCTCCCTCTTTAACATATACTTCACTGACACCATCACTAAACTTACTTCCAGCTTCCCACTCATAAACACTGACCCAGCAGGGACACTTTTAGCATATTCCCTTTCTAATCCTCTTCCCCCTTTCACACTTTCACCCATATCCACCTCTACCATTAAAAAACTTCTTCTCAAACTCAAACTCTGTACCAATGCCCCAGATAACTTACTTGCAGAATACTTGCAACTCTCAGCTTCCTCCATTGCCTATCCCATTAGCATCCTCCTCAATAGGTCCATTAAGGAATCTTACATACCTGATATCTGGAAAAAAGCATTTGTCCTTCCTCTCCATAAAGGTGGCAATACTTTTGACATCTCTAACTTCCATCCTATTGCCATTCTCTCCCCATCTCAAAAATACTAGAGAAATGTATTAATTCTCAGTTGGTCTGTCATCTGGTAAATACCAAATCCTCTCCCCCACTCAACATGGCTTTAGGTCTGGACATAGCACCAACATTGCCCTCATTTCCTTTTTGGATACCATAAATAGAGCTTGAGATGCTGGCTCCTTAGTTTCAGCACTCTTTCTTGATTTATCAAAGACGTTTGTCACTATATCCCATTCCCTTCTGCTTACTAATCTCTCTGACCTAACCCTAGCTCCCTCTACCTTTCAACGGTTTACTAATTAGCTCAGTAATAGGCAGCAATCCACTATATGGCAACACTCCTCTTCCTCTTTCCTAAATACTAATACCAGTGTTCCCCAAGGTTCCCCTCTTATTCAGCATGTTTGTTAATAACTTTCATACCACTCTTACCCATAGTACCATTATCCAATATGCTGATGACTCCACTATCATCTGCTCTTCTAAATCTGCCACTGCACTGCAGCATCTCACTCAAGAACTTTTTCTTGCACTGAAACCTGGATGTCCCAGAAACATCTCATCCTCAATCCTAATAAAACTTTTAATATTTACCTCAACTAAAGCTAACCCAGTTGACAAGTCTCTGCTCTCCATTCACTTCCAAACAACACTATCATTAAAGTTGTCCCTAGTACAAATTGCTAGGTGTCATCATTGATGACAATTTAACTTTCGACCTTCACATCTACAGCAATATAAAAAAAAAAAAAAACTACCAAAAACTGGGTGCCCTATATAGACACAACTATTTTCTTAAAAACAGAAATACACAAACACTCTCCTTTCTCCTTCTCCTTCCAATATATCACAAACAATTCTGACCCAAAGAAAACAAAAAGTCAAACAGCTATGCAAGATTCTCTGTTTTTTATTTTCTAGCGCTTCAGTGTCTCCACCTTCAAGGAATAACAAACACTCAGAAAATACACACATTTTTATATCCCCCATAATTAATTGCATTCAATTAATAATTAAACAATAAGTTATCCCCTTAAAGTAAACACTTCCAATTCAACTCATTATTTAAGCCCTTTGGCACCAATGTTTTATATTTTAAAATATAAATACTTTCCTTATACAATAACTTATGTTTCAATACATCTTCATCATTATGTAAACATTCCACTCTTTCTAAAATTGTACCCTGTAATAAAGTGACATCACTATGTGTATTTTTTTGAGTGTTTCTTATTCCTTGAAGATGGAGACACCGAAGCGCTAGAAAATAAAAAAAAACAGTTTGACTTTTTGTTTACCACAGTAGGTGGTTTTCTTTGGGTCAGAGTTATTTGTGACAACTATTTTCTTAGCCTCTCTGCTAAAAAAGCCCTGGCCTCTTCCTTCCTGCTTTCTACTTTGCTATACGGTGCTCCCATCTTGACCAATCTTCCCTCCTCCTTGAGAACAAAGCTTGACTCTTGCTACTACAAAGTCGCCAAATTTGCTACTAATGCAAAATTTGCTACCCATCATTGTTCCTCTCTGCTTCAACTAAATTGGCTAGACCTCCCACACTATCTCTCTTTTGTACAATTAACTACAGCTCACAAGTTCATCTAGCACCCAAAAAACCTGTCCTTCCCTCTCCTCCATACTACCATGTACCATCCTAACCGACACCTTAGGTCAGAAAACAAAATATTACTGTCTGTCGAGAAACCCAAGTTATCAGCTGGCCAAATGTTGTATTCTTATACTGTCTCCAAGGCATGGAACAATCTTCCCCTTCACTCAGGACTATCTATAATCCTGCCCTCTTTAAAACATCACTCAAACTGCATCTATTCTCTCATTGGTTATGCTCCTGTACCCAAATAAACAACCCCAACACCTGACTTATGTTTCCTGTGCTTCCCCTTTAATGTTTCTATTACTGTCACTTCCTTTGCCTTCTCTCTGCCTACCTCCTACTTGCTGGCTCATTAGCTTTACTTCTTTCCCTCCTTGGCCCTCCATTCTTACACTGAATTTAACTTCCATCTGCTATGATCCTTGCAGATATATATTACACTAATGTGTGTTAGTATGTACACCTGTTAAGTCTATTTTACCATGATTGTAATTCTACTGCTTGTTATTCTTATGTGTATTAATATTTTATATGTATCAAATGAATGTAATTATTGTGGAGTTTTTCTCCCCGGGTCTCCACTGAAAATAGGTTCATTCTAGGCCTAGTGGACTTTCCCGGTTAACGAATGCAATAAATAAATAATGTTGATGGGGGTTCAGTCATTTTCCATATTGCCTGGCTCAGATGTTTGTCATATGGCTTGCTTAGTTTCCAAAATATTATCATCTCAAAAGTATTTTAATTTTAACAATGTCACTTGGTGGCTGTTGGTGTAAATTGTTACATGCAGAGACTACAACTCACATTCACGCACAGACATATCTGCTCAGGGTTGACTTGCAAGTGAAAAATAAAGGGAATAATGACATTCTGACAGACAGATGAACAGTTAATGAGGCAGACTAAATTATTGAACAGTGCAGGTCCCAATAATAATGTTATCTTGATGTTTACAGGCTTTTATTTTGTCAAATTTCAGTTATGTTAATGTGGCATGAGGCAGTGCTGGGCATGATTCCATTCAAATGTCAGGATATGTTACATGTTCTGGCTTTTTGCATGCTTGCCATGTTCATGCTGACCAATACTCAAATGCTCAGGTGATTTCATAATTCTCATTGGTAAGTTGTGTCATGCATGCCATTGCACAGCCTTGATTCAACTGCTCACACTGGTGATGGATACATTCTCTCTGACATGTTCTGTCATTGGACAGGTCCATAAGTATAGATACAGTGCTATAGGGAAGGTGTTGTGTGCTTTAGTAGCCATTCACTAGCAGTAATTGTGTTGATAATACTTGTGCACTTGATAATGTTTGCAACATTTGAAATTGAATTGTGTTTTAAATAAGAACTTTGATGTATGCTACTGTACCTTCAGTCTCATATTTGTATTTGCAGAACTCATAAATGCATGGGATGTTAATTATGTCATGTGCACATCAGTTTCATTTTAGGGTCAGCTATGATCTTCACGTGAATGTGCGGTGTGATAGACATTTTCTTTTCATTTTTGTTGTGTTTTGCAATTCATGTTGGCAGAGCATGGGATCCATGGATGATTGCCTATCAGACAGAGATGATGAGCACATGCCAGGCCACTGCTGGAATCCTTTGAGGATAGTGATGATGATGATGATGATGACGAGGAAGCTGGGTCTGTACCTGCGCATGTTATTATGCCTGCTGCACCCTGAAGGAGACAGCACCAGGACCGGAGCAGAGATGGTTACTGGGACGATATCTGGGAGATTGTGACTGATGTGTTTTGAACACAGATGAGGGATATGATGGGGAACTTCTTCCAGGATATGGCACAGTTTATGTACAACTCATTCAGGGAGGCAAAAATCTAAAAAGTGCACTACAGTGTGAATTGACAACAAACCAACCAAAAAACACGTTCATTGAATTAAACGTATCTGTTAATTAATCGATTGACATTTGTCATATGATTTTAAAGTATAAATTAAGTGAGGAAGAGGAGTAATTTATTCTGAAGAAGTTCTGTTTGAATTAAAGAATAAACATGCTTAAGATTTCCTGCCATGTTTATTGAATTATGGCCAAGATTATTTTAAACATGTTTTTCTGGTTCATTCAGAGAGACAGCCAATGAGGCCATCCGTGAGGCTTATCCCCATCAGCCTGGTCCTGATAGTCTGTCAGTATTGTTTATATGCTACAATTGTGTTACACTGCCAACATGGTGATTGCCATATAATTGACTGGACTGCATATGCACTGTTGTGCATATATACCATGTAGCTGCCATGCCTATGTGTTACCATCATGTGACATTTAATTATGCTTCAAGGCGTGCATGACACACATTAAGACATACATTAAGACACTACACATTCTTCCCAAATTCAGCTGTCCATGCATTGTGGCAGTTAAAATGCAAAATATTTAATTTTATTTTTATGCTGGTGTTGAACATGTTTACTGCTACTTCTTTTTGTGGTTGTTGCTTTTAGAACTGAGGAATGGCTTTAATTGAATGGCCAATAGAATTTCCTTTTGGTGTTAGGTGGTTTATTTAAACAATAGATATTGCTGTGTAGTGTTTATGTTCTGATGAAGTCCCAGTTGCAGGGCTGAAAGCACTTACCATGTGATAATAAACTTTCATTTTTATTTTGAGTGTTTATTGTGGTTTACTAATGAAATCACTATTGGTTTTCCTAAGATTTAAGTAGGTACCTATGTGACCCTTGGACAGCTGTGGTTACGTGTTTTATTACAAAGGTTGCACAGCACCACACTCACTGACTGGCTCACAGTTAAAATGCAGCTAGTGCTGCAGCAGTTAGCCTGTAAACGTGTTTTTCTGATGGACACTGACAGACATCAGATGTTGTCTATAGTCCAGCACTACCACTGTGGTATGCTTCAGATTTGTATACTGCCATATCATGTATGTGCAACAGAAAGACATGTAATTTCTCAAATGTCTCATTTGTTTTAGATGACAGTTGTCATGCTGTCCCATTGGCATGATGTGGTGCTGTGTGCTATGTGTTGGCAATGCTGTTACCATGTGGGGACATTTACAGGTATGTCATACCTATGGGCAGTCTTCCTTTTCTGATTGCATCGAATACCAATGTAGCATTAATGTATACACTGTGATAAGATAATAATTTATTGTAACAGTACTTTATACCATGTTTGCTGTATGTTACATTTCCATATCCATTACTTTTTCACATAAGTTCACACATTACATCAATAATTGTACACAATAACTGACGATTGTACATGCCAGTGGACATATTCAGATCCATACTGGCACACAATTTTACCTTTTACATGGGACCATTCATGGAGTTAACATTGATGTGTGCAGCCTTAGGTGAATTGGTGCCCTAGGCAAAAGGGCTCCATGGTGCCCCCCCACACCACCCGTTGCCCCTGTCCTGGTCTACCTACACCAAATAAATACTGGAAAAGCACCCCTGCTAGAGTGGCACCCTAGGCAGCTGCCTAGTTGGTCTATGCCTAAGGCCAGCTATGGATGTGTGGTAATAATGCTCATAGGAGTGTCCTCTGCTAAGTAATGAGCATGGTGCATGACTTACACCTGCTGTTGTCTATTCAACATTGGCATGACAGGATATGTGTATGTGACTGAAATTCTTAGCTTGTATACCTATGCCTGTTCATGTTACATGATTACACATTACTGGGTATGTGTGATTTATACATGCCCATTTCTGTGGATATCAGCAATCAGTCTGCTCATGTGACATACAGTTGCCATTTGCTTAAATGTATTTTGGGTTGGCTATGGCAACATCCTGTGTGCTGTACACATGCATTTGCAATGTGTAAACTTACCTTGTCATTCTGCTTTTTTCCTGATGTTGGCCTAGGTTGTCCATCTCACTTCCACCTTCATATTTCTGTATCATATCTTGCAGATATGTTTGCCTTTGTTGCAGTTATTGACCATTGTCATGGGTTATGTTGTTGACATGGTGAAATGTGCCAAATTTCTGGCCATTTTATGGATGCTGGAGCACTGCATACAAGTCACTGGCTACTGCTTTCAATACATCCTTGTTTTCATTATATGTGTGTATTAACCAATGTATGTTGTTGAAATCCATGTGCACAACCTGATGTATTTTTTAGGCTGTAGTGTTACATTTTTACAAATATTCTTACGTCATTGTTTTGTATATGTATATTGACATTGCTTTCAAGTACGTTCAATTTAGGTTTACTGTCAAAATGTGGAAAATCAAAACAATTTTCCACTTTTTGATTGAATTCGTTATCTGAATTTGGTAATACAGAATTACCAAAATGTTGGAAATGGTAACCACGGAATAGACATTCGAACACCAGATGTTCCAATGTCGAAATTCCGTGTTACCAGTAACATTTTTTCAGAGGGGCTGCGCACCCCTGCAAATTATGCATTCCAACTCCAAGATCATACTACAATGAGGAAATGGGTAAAGTTCCCAAAGTTATCAGAACATCGATCTCATATTAGTGAATGCACACAACCATTCACTAATGAGGATTCGAGCATTTCTGGATTGGCATTATGGAAACTGGAAAATGTGCATTCAGCATTCACAGTTTTTCGTAAGTGCTGTTCCACATTTGATAGTAAACCTTCCATTTAGACCACTGAAAGTCATACATGTATGCCGCCAACTTTGTGTTGCCTTTGACATGTCATATGTGTGTCACATATATACATTTTGTGTACATCTACTTGTGTATTTAGCAGTCATTTTCTGCTTTGCTGCAGTACTGCTCTTTGGCACTATGCATGATTGTTTGCCTACTACATGCATGGTTGGATGTTCAGTTGTGTTCTCTGCTGGAGTTATTTAGCATTCTTAGATCTGCAACTTATCTGTGATGTTTCTTGGCTTACACTTGCACTGCTGACAGACTATTTGGATATGTGCTTATTTATCCAATGTGTACCCTACAACACAAATGTCGTAACTTGATAGTGCATAGGCAGTTATGCTTTTCTGCATTTCACCATGGCTGGTATGCATCCCACTCTGTTTGCCAACTTTCCATTGCCTGTGTTGTGTAGTGTGCCATCTGTGCAACTAACCTATCCTTACTGTTTTTTTTTTCAGACCTTTGTCTGTCATGTGTTGGGATATTTCTTCTATTGGTGTACCTGCTGTGATTGCCTTCCCATCCTCTTTCCCTATCTGTACCTTTCCTTCTATTGTTAAAAAAATAAAAAATGGGGCCCATTCAAGCCAAATAAAAATTGCCCATGCCCCTCAGACTTTTCCTCTTTTTTTTCTATTCCTTCATCCCTTTTGTGTATCCCTCTTCTTCACCCATATCCCACATCTTCTTTTCTATCTCACACTTTCCTTGGGTGGGTGCATTACCTGTGTTCCCCACACAAGTCTCAAACCCATTGTTAGCAAATGTTAGCTGTGGTGATGTGACCATGATTGCCCTTCATCTGTATTAATTTTTCTATTAGAAAATTTACGGATTCCATACTTAGTATATTTTTATAATAACAGAGTTAAAGTGATATTCCACAGTTGTTCTTAAGCTTACTGGAGAGGTTATGTTATAGGTATGTATTTAAGACTGCCATGATGCTTGAATTGTGAGATTCTTTCTGTAACTTTATGTACATCATACTTGGACAGCGATTTTTCATACTTATTGATTACTTGCGGGTATTGTTCAGTGTGCCATTACTACTGAGATACTCCTCTGTGCACCAAGGTATTCAAAGTGCACTTTGGCACATTTATATATTACACTGTTATCCACAACTTTAATGCTGGTATTGGCATAATGCTCTGGATTACATAAACTTTATGGAATCCAGCCCCTGAATCTCCCTCAACAAACAAATAACACATGCTGGAGATACTACTACTCAGTTCTTCCCGAATGTCTCAAATATTACATAGAAACAGAATGATATCCCTGCTGCTTTAGGACAAAGCTTAACAATTAGTTAGGTGCCCTGAAATACAACCTTGTTCTGACATGTTTTTTTTCCTCTGATGGTGGGTGTTTACAAATACTCTTAAGTCTCAACCTCTTAGCATATAAATTCTGGACAAAGCCAAAATAATGGGTATACAAAGGCCTAAAAACAGGGAAAATTTTTAAATATTTCTCGTTTAAACTTAGAAAGTTTCTAGAATAAAAGATTTTATGTACCATGCATTTTCTGGAGGATATGAAGTCTGAAGCTTAAATGTCCATCATTATTTACTGAATTCAGTCCTTGCTGATTTTCCAGAAAAGCACATGTTTTATGAGGAACAGACCAAAAATTTGAGTAAAAAATATGGACATTCGGTGAAAATCTGAATAGTTAGAGCTATGCAAGGGCTAAATCTGCCTTGTATACTGTATGAATCTGTGAATCTATAAATGTGTGCAGTGGTCAGCAATTTTTTCCCCTCATCCACGTTATACGATACGGGTAGCCAACCCATGTCCTGTTACTAGCAGTCTAAGTGCTTGCAATCAATTGTAGTGCTTTCCCAGCAATCTCTATCAAGTAGTCAATTGTTTATAGATTTAATTTACATTAGTCAAAATGAACATGAGGATTGGTGATCCCTGCATACCACTCAGCTTCTTTGTTCAATAATTCTGGGTAGAGAAAGAAATAATGGGGGGGCACAAAATCTGTGAAAAAATTAAAAATAACTCTGATGCACTTAAGGGAATACAACATGTGTTGCATTCATTTTCTAAAATTAAGTATGAAACTCTAATGTCTGGCATTATTGATTTGTCTGTGCTCCTCAGCGAGTTAACAGAAAATCACTGATAGTACAAAGGAAGAAGGAGAGGCAAAACTAAGGATGTTCTGTAAAAGCACTGAAAGCTGAAGGCTATGGGTAACTTCTTTGCTCAAGATGACTTGACGCAGCATTGCATCAATATGTATTTTCTGAAGAATAAGAAATATGAAGCTCTCATGTCTGGCATTACTGACTTTTTAATATTTCCTTAACCCACTTAACAACTTAGTAGAACTCATGTTTTACAGCATGAAGCATCCTGTAAATACAAGGATGTATGAAACTCTGCCTGGCATTATTGATTGACTGTAGTGGTCCATGATGTAAGATGGACATGCTCAAGACATCCAGGCAAAGACAGAAGAACATAAAATGCCACCCAGGGTATCTTTTTAAATGTTACTGTAATCCACTTAAAAAGTTAATAGAGTAACAGGTGTTGTATCACAATGCATTTTCTGAACAATATAAGGAATGAAACTCTAATGTCTACTGGTTTTGATTGACTCATTCATGAGTTTTGAGGGACAATGAAAAAATATGAGGCAGCATAAGGGATGTTCTTTTAACTCAGGGATAGGTTAAGAGGTATGGTGGAGTTTCCACATGGGCTCATATGTGTCTGGTTTGTATGTGAGTCAGGCGGCACTGAATGGGGGGGGGGGGGTCTCTGCTAATATGATGCACTGGCCACTACAGATTGATTACCCCAATGGCAGCAGGAAAGGGCTTGTTTGCTATTTCAGTAATCAATGAGTGATTCAGGCATATGCAAATTAGACAATAAAGAGGTGTCTTGTTCACTGGTTTCTGCAATCACATTAAAAGGCCTTTTTTGCCATAGCCTTGCAGTTTGCAACTGGGCTTGCTTCTAAATCCTTATGTGTGTGTATTCATATTGCCATGTAGATCACTGCACATGTATCTGTATCTATCTTCAGCTGTACAAACTGTATGTCATTATTTTTTGTCTGTCAAATCTTTTCTGTCAAACATGAGCATCTACAATTCAATATCAGTATATTTATCTTTCCAGTAAGTCTGATATATATGTGTGTGTGTATGTGTGTGTGTGTGTGTGTGTGTGTGTGTGTGTGTGTGTGTGTGTGTGTGTGCGCAACAGACTCATTACATTTTATGTATTGCATGTACTCACCTTTTATGCGCAAACAAATGTGCATACCTATGTATCTATTGAATGGGTCAACTACATTGTATTAGATTACATGTCTATTTGTGTACATATATAGCCCATATCCATGACATATGAGTATCACATTTAGTACTGCAAGATTAACCTCTATGTATGTAAAGCATGGACTTTCATATGTTCCATTTTGTACTTGTATGTTACAGACAAGCTGTCCTATGTATTTTAGTACTGCATACACCACTTAGCTGTCTTATACCTTATTGTAATGTGTTTTACATGTTACCATTGCTTCAGTCACACAGTTACCAGTTAATATATGTGCCTTTTTGGTATATATTGTTTAGCATTCATGGTAATATGTGAATCATCTACACTACTGATAATTCTTATTTGCTTCTTCTAAACTTGCAGCCCTATTTGCAGGATATACTCACTGCTTCTAATATTATTCAAAGAATATAATTCCACCCACCTATTTATTAGCAATTTGCACTTAGATATAATACTAGGTAAGACAGGGCAAGTGTGTTGGTTCCTCAGACAGCTTGGTTCTCCAGTTCAGTTCTCAGGTGTGATGCTTTCTGTACATGATCTATATGTCTTCTCATGTCCATGGAGGTATTCACTAAATGCTCCAATTTCTTTGCACAACCCAAAGACATGTTGTGGCTAAATCTGCAATCCTCTAAATTGCCTACAGGTATACCTACTGCAGATGAGAGAGTGAGTGTGTATGTGGGTGTGTGAGCGTGTGTGTGTGCATGTCTGTGTATTTGTGTGTGAGAGAAAGAGAAAGAGACCACATGCATATTGTGTACATCCTGCAATGGACCGGCATGCCATTCAGGACTAATTTCTTTGCTTGGACCTGAAGAATGTTAAGAGAGAATGTAGCTTCTCCACAACTCTGAACTGGATAAAGAGGATAAATGGAGAATTAATACAGTTCATTGTTGAGTTTCTGATTACTATTTTGATACCTAATATTTTACTATTTTACTAGCAAAACAATCAGCAGCATTTCATAATGTTCTGAAGACAAAACATACCCCTCAAATGATTTGCAGATATGTCCCTGGTGTGCTCCTCTTAATCCCTCTTAAAATTGGTGACTTTTGGAGAAAAATTGGTGACTTGCACTTAATAAATAATGATAGTGAGTTATAGACTTCTTTTAGTTCAGAAAATGTATATTAATTCACATTATCTTATTCTGTCACTGTCTGAAGTTAAAAGTGCCAGTACTTCAAAAGTGTCCCTGATTGTCCCTGATTCTGTTGAGATTTGTACCTGATTCGTTGAGAGCTGTGGACAGAACATTATGAAAAAGATACTTCTTACAACAAAAGAGCTGGAGTGCAAAGTCCATTCTGATTACAGGGGCAAAGTTATTCAGTACAGGTATAGATATCAGAATGAGTCTCGTATTTCTGGATGACCAAAAGAGTAATACCCTCATTTTTCCTTGGTATAAGTAAAGAAAAAAAGCTTGCTGACTAAACAGTTAAAATATTCATTATCAAACTGCTGTATTAATAAAGCAGTAGTGCTGAGCAAAATGGATACATTCCCAATGTATTCTTTTAGTTTCAGAAGAATTTTCTTGACATGTTTTTGTCTTGATGGAGTCTTGTTTAAGTCTTTATTCTGACAACCTACAGGAATTCTGCATTAATTTCCTTAATGAGTCTTTAAGCTGACTTGAAGGATAGTATGCAAACAGTATTAAAGAAGAAGTGCTGTATGAGAAAGGGCAAGGGCTAAACTATTCTCCACACCAGGGTACTCTACAGTACTTGTTTTTTTTTTCACATTTATTTTCCATGCTCCTTCTGCCATATTCTGTTTTCTGATGGCTTTCTTCTGCCTGCATAAGCTTTCCCCCTCCCAAAGTGATCATAGGATCATAGGAAGTTACTAGGCTAATAGCCCTAGGGCCCTTACAAGCCTAGCCATGTTCTGCCCTTGTTTCCACGTTTGGTACCTATTGCTCCTGTCCAAGAGAGTCACAGGTGGAACCCCTGGGACGAATTTACAATTACTCATCCAATGCTCCAGATTGTGCTTGAAGAGGGCCAAAGAGGTGGTCTGCTTGTGAAGAATTGGAAGTCTGTTCCACAGGTGTAGTAAACTCTGGGAGACAAATCTGTCTGTCCAGCAGGTTCTATTTATGTTACATACCAAGTTAAGGGGTCTATATTATAATCACGAAGGTTTAAAACTTTGAATCACTAAAGATCGAACTTTAGTGATCAAAGTCTTAAACCATTGAAACCAAAAAAAAAAAAATACTAAATTAAAAAAAAAAAAACTAAATAGTGTGTAGGCAGGGGGGCAAGCCCCCCTGCACCCCCACGTGGGGGGCTGTGCCCCCCCCAGCTTAAATATACCAACTCCGAGAATGCACTACATTGAAGTAAATGGAAATCTCCCCCTACGGAGATTTTCCGTTTAAACGCTCGATGTAGTGCGCTTTCGGTATTCTCGTGTCGACAATATCGTATTCGATATTGTCAAACTTCAAGATTTTAATATAGACCCAGGTTAAGGTTTTAGGGCAAATAACCCATGAGCCATTGGACTTCTGGATATGCGGCATTTCCAATAAAGCAGAGTCAGAGATTGCATTATACACAAGGCAGAGACAGCCTCTGAGTAGTATGTATGAAACAGACTAAAGTGAAAGAGATTTCAGCTGATCCACATAGGACAGATGTTGAATACCTTGAATTCTCCTTGTGAGGAACTTTTGTGGTTTCTCCAATTGCTGCAGGTGCCTGGAAAGGTACATATCAAAAGGAGAAGTGTACTCAATTATTGGCCTGATGAGAAAAGAGTAGAGGGAGGTTATAACTTATTTTTTTCTGGAGAAATGCCCTTACTTATGAGATGAGCAGTATAGAATGCCCTTCTTACCACTGTAGAGACATGGTGATCAAAGGTAAAGTTGCTGTCAACCTGTGTGCCCAGGTCTCTCACCACTGATTGTGTGCTTAGAGTGTTTCCATTGAAGTGGTAGTTAGCAGGAACACTGCTCTTACCAAAAGGGATGATAATACATTTTTTTTGCATTGAGTTTAAGGTTGCGACTTTTGACACCAATCATTTGTTTGCAGAAGACCCTCTTGTAGGATGTTAACATTGTTTGGGGATTCTATGTTCGCTCCCAGATTGCAGTCATTAGCAAACTTTGTCAGCCACAGACCTTTAGTTTTTGCTTGTATTTCAGAGAAATAGATTCCAAAAAGTAGAGGTCCCAGGACTGATTTCTGTGGAACACCACTGGTTACGGGTCTGCTGCTGTAAGTGGATTCCCCTATTTTCACTCTATGGGTTCTATCGGTGAGCCAAATAACCCAGAAACAGGTGTGCCCAACGTACTAGCCAAACATCGACTAGTAAAAAAATGACCAAAATCACTGTTGACCTAAGTACAAAGCAATCAGCGGTAAGATAATAAAAATCCAAATTTATTGCAGCACAAAATAAGAGTTAAGCACTTTCATCCTTCACTAAGACTTCATCAGAACTACAGTTCTAGAGTACCATTCCAACTTAAATAAAACAATCAATAAAAAACTAATTAAACAGTTAATTCAATTAAAGTAAGTCAACCAATCAGCAACTCATCACAATAAATAGTAATAGTGTGTAATGAAAACCTTGAAGTAGGTTAAAGTACACACTAATGTTTTCAAAGTTTAAGTCAGTAGTGAAACCAAAAAAATACTAAAAAGTAAAGTGAAAATATAATCAGAGTTTTCCAGACCTCAATTTAATCACAGAGTTAATAGAAACCAGGTCATTTAAACCTGGTTTCCTAGTAGCATCTAGTTTAAGTTGCCAGAGGAGTTCCTTATACTCAAGTCTACTTTCCCAGGCACCCCCTTTGGTGTCATGAGGCACTATTTCCAGTATGCCAAAAATAACTTTTTTAAAACCAGTGCACATTAAAGAATGCCTAAATAAAGCGTTGTAAGCCAATTAGCAACCCACCTAATGATATAAGGGTTGATTCCTAGCTGGGTGAGTTTGTCAATAATGCCTGAGTGGGGGATAGTGCCAAAAGCCTTGACCAAGTCTAGGTATGCTGTATTTACAGTTTTCCCCTCATCCAGGACTCTGCTGACAGGTTTAGCAAGCATGATCTCCCTTTGACAAATCCAAACTGAGTAGGGTTAAGTGTTTTGGAGATTACCTATATCTTTGTTGATAAGGTCCATGATGATTTACTCCATGGCATTGCAGATAAGGCTAATCAGCCTAATAGGTCTATAGTTCCTGGGGTCAGTAGAAGTACCACCTTTGTGCAGGGCAATAACGGTGGCCTTTTTCCATTTAGATGGTATGAAGCTGGTACTTAGACTATGACCGAAAAGAGTACCCAGTGGTGTTGCTAATTCTTGCTGGAGCCCATGTAGGATGCAGCCTGGGATGATATCAAGTCCCATAGATGCTGTGTTTTTGGCTTTAGAGAGGGCATTTATGACCTGCTGTCTAGAGATACAAGGTGGAGGATAGATGGAAGAAATGTCATGGGGTATGTTTGGTGGGGACAGGAGAGTGAAGTTTTTACAGAACCAGTCAGCTTGCAGGTTTTCTATGTCCACAGGCTCAGTGTATGTGGTATCATTAACTACCAGTTCAGCGCAAATTTGAGTCTTACCTTTTAGGCTATGGATGTAACTAAAGAATGCCTTATGGTTGTCCCTAGTTGAGGATGCCAATTTGGATTCATAGTTTGCTTTGAAGGACAAGCTGAGGAAGGAGTGTTTCCAGTTTAGGGCATGCTCCATCTTACTTTTGGACAACAATTTCTTCCTTTTATTGTAAAGCCTGTTAATAGCAGTTACCCACCAGGCAGGTTTGCTCTTCCTTGAAGGTATGGCTGCATCAATGCAGTTATGCAGGTGTTTGTAAAAATCAATAATGTAGGACTCGGCATAGTTGCCAGTTCCATCTGAAGGGGGGGGGTGCAATGAAGCTATTTATTCATCCCTTAGAAGGATATAATCCGCTTTGGAGAAGTTTTTTAGTTTAGTTGCTGCTGGGACGGAGATGGGGGGGGGGCAGTGTGATAGTTACTTCAAATAAGACTGGTCAGTTCTGACAAGGGAAGACCTCTCAGTGGGGATGCTACAGTGGTCTCCCATATTAGTAAGCACCAGATCCAAGATGTTGTCTCCTCTAGTTGGGCTGTCCACCAGCTGGTCCAGGGCATTGGAGTTAATGAACTCAAGGAAGCTTTGGACAAGTGAGTTTGAGCATGAGTAATTTACCCAGTCAATGGATGGGTAATTAAAATCACCCAGAACCATGGTGTTTAGCTGCATCTTGATGGATTGTAGTAGATCCAAGTAGGCAGATTGGGTGTCTTGATTCATGGAGGGGGTTCTGTAGCTGCCAATGACTTGAATAGTTGTCCTATCAACAGTTAGTTGCACCTGAAGTTTCTCCATGGAATCATACTGTTTAACTAATCTGGAGGTGTATTTATCTTTAATGAATATTGATACACCACCTCCTTTAATTTTCCCACCTTCCATGTGTGGTCTGAACGTGTGGTAGGAGGTGTAACCCCATATGGGTGGAGTGCTCTCCATTGCCTTGAACCAGGTCTCTGTGACTGCACAGATGTCAGTGTCTTCCATGGTGAGGGGATATAGCTTTCCTTGTGGACAGGAGCCCTGCTGTGTAGGAAGAAACTTTTAGTGTCCTGGAAGGTGGATGAAGAAGAAATCATGGTGTTCCAGTGCAGAGTCTTACTAAAAGTAAATGGAGGCTTTTTCTTCCTTAGCCTACCCCCCCCCCACACACACACACACACACATACACTCACATGATCAGCAGTGACATCTGTATTATCCATGTGAGCATGCTTCTATGTACCATCTGCTGTAAACAACTGCTTCTCCTAGAGGGCGTAACAAGAATAAAAGATGCTACCCTCCCAATGAAAGAAGTGGACACTGTTACCCATGCCAGTCCTTTGGCACTATCTCATTTAATAATACTCTAATTGTTTATAATACTCTAGTAACAAGCATCACAGCACTCCCTCTGTACATGTGCCCTGTATCATACCATAGAAGATGTCCAGGAAATCATGATAGTTGACTTAAATGTTGTCTTTTGATTTCTTAAGGGATTCTTTATTTCTTAAGAGTCAAAAAGAATAATCTAGTGCATTAAATGTATTGTATACAGCCTGGTCTCACAGCAGCTGCTGTTCACATTTATATTTTGTGCTAAAATAAATGCTGCTGAATGAATAATATAAATTACAGTAGCATGCGTTTGTTTGTGCATATAACTAAAATTAAATAACATCAGAATGGAAATATATATAATCAACCTTAAAAACCACAAAATTTATTAACCACTTGTGTTAAACTATAAGCACCTTGTATGCAATCGTATTAGATTACAGCAGTGGCTTAAATAAAAAGAAGTGCCTGTAATGACTAATTAAATAAGCATCACATAGTTCTAGCATATATTTTTGTCCATTTCTGTAATTCAAGAATGTACATAAAATGGTGAATTAGAAAAAAGACAGAGCAATGTCCGTGCTTAAAAACTCTTTGTCACAATGATGAAGTTGCTGGTTAATTCTGAATAAATTAGACTGAGATGCAGGCAACACCAATTACTTTTCTTCAGTCAGTAATACACAATTCATTACAGAAAGTCAGTGATTAATGAAAAAAGTAATTTATGTCATAGTCTTATCACAGTGATTTAATGTTTATTTTACAAATAGCACTGTCTTGTTGCTTATAGCTAGCCATATGTCAAAATCCAAAAATGTAGACAATTATAATGAAAAACAAGTTATTTTGCACACCGATAATGCTTTCTGTAAATGGGTTGTCAGTTTTTCAGTTGAGAAAAGTATTGCATACTTTTCAGCATCAGTATTCATTAATTATTTTTGTAAAAATCTTCTGAAAACAGATATTCCTATAAACAGAATGTGCTATAAATTCTGTTGCCATTGATTACAAATTACTCACACAGCTTGCCAGTTTTTGGACATTAGAGGTTATTCAAAAACTGCACAGCCTGCTGTGGACTTTATTCAATTAATAGTGAAGAGTTACCACTGGGTAACCATCGGACTACAGGAATACTACTTAAGTCCAAAACTGTACTGAAGTCATCTCTTGAAGGAATTATCACTGATGTAATAGATGTAGTGGACGTTTTCAAATTCAGCAGCTCATTGAATTCTTAGGAATATCAGCTTATGCCACATATCAGTTCAGAAGCAATTATCATGACAAGCTTTATTACATGGTTACAAGGAAGCTAAGGACCTGAAGAAAAAATATAAAGATGCCTGGAATGCAATTAGTTAATGCAAAAACATGCAATTTATTATGTTTAGCAACCTGTTTGCTTTAATAATTTTAAAGTAATATTGACTTTAAGCTAAACATCAGATTATATGAAATGTTTTTCCTAAGTATTATGATTAATCCCATTTATCTGTTACATTTTAAATTCAAAATCTTTATAGCTTTACTGTTATTGTGATATAGTTGTAATAAAATGCATGATCAAACTTCTGATGCAAATGGTATAGACATATCCCTGCAATAAACAAAACACTGGCCAAAGGCTAACACAGGACCATAACTGAGGCACATGGGTGAAATTACTAAACTATAACTTTAGTGAATGTCATTCTCCTCCTTTGGACACAACAGAAGAGTCTTTGTTGGTTCTGTTCAAGCAGCTTTATTTTATGCAAACACATCACAATAGAAGTTTACTGACTTTAACTTAAGTAAGTTATATACAAACTAACTGCTGGAATCATACACACATACTGTCTGGCTGCTCTCTCAAAATGGCACTAGGAATGGCACATGCTTTATATTTATACATGTATGTTACGTCTTTGACATGCTTCTTAAAGACACAGTACACAGCATGTGCACTCTGAGCTACATCCTCCCTCTTGAAAAACAAAACATGCAATGTTATGAATCTATTTGGCATGTAGATATCACACACAATTTTCTATCATGCATTTACACAAGATAAGATGCATATATACTCAGATAAGTCCATGTTCCTGCATATTTCACACTGGGCCTGGATACTTGTCCATCTCGTGTGACATAAAACTGGGAATTGGACTTAACAACTTGAACTGTCTCTGTAGAATGTTCAATCTTAGAATTATCTGAAACATCCCCGGGAATGGAACTAGAGGTAGAAACACACTCTGGAATGGGAACAACATTTGGTTCTCTCTGAGATCTAGACTTTGTGTCATTAAAACAATGTTGTGATGATGATTCTGGTACAGGAAGTAAATGCCTATGATTTCGCCTGTACTCCATACCCTCGGATTCTACAAGGTAGGATCTTGGCTCGGCACATATACCAGTAACTTGACCAATCCAGTAAAAACCTTTCACCATTTGTATTCCCACTGTTTCTCCTTCCCTCAACGGACAAAGAAATCTGCTCAATTTGTCATAACTGGACATCTGGATCGAATGCTTCTTGAATAGTTGAGCCTTTATGGTTCTGTTGTTCTTAGATTTAGGCCTCAATAAACTGGAACTAATAGGTAGTGTCATACTGGTTTGCCTGGAAAGAATTCTTTGAGCAGGTGAGCCAAGAATATTGTCATGGGGTATGTTTCTGAGATTAAGTAAATTCAGAATGACATCGGTATTGTCAGACTTTGACCTTTCAAGTAATTGCTTTGCACTCTGCACTGCACGTTCAGCTAGACCATTTGATTGTGGATATTCAGTACTGCAAGTAACATGTACAAAGTCCCATTCTCTTGTAAATTTCTGAAACAACTGACTAGTAAATTGAGTACTATTGTCAGAGGTAACTTTGTGTGAACTACCATGGACAGAGAAATGATGTTTCGTTAGGTTAGGTAGTAAGGCAATCTCAAACCAGTTAGAATAAGAGTTTACAAATACTAAGTGTGATGCCCATGCACTGGCCCAGCAATCAAGGAGCCTCAGTCCTCACCACTAACACCAGTGAGGAGCGTCCATATAAGGAAAGGATAATAAATACACACACAGTAAAGTACAATTTCCCTTAAGAGCACACAGAAATCACAATCAGTCTGGGGCTGGTTTCTCCCTTTCTCTTCAGGTCCCCAATAAGCCTCCCCACTGGCACAGCTGTAGGGTCCAGATCTCAGCCTAGTGGACAAGCTAAAACCTCCAGCACCCTCTCTGTCCAACCAGTGCTTTGTGTCACTGCCCAAGTAGCTGATACATGCACACTTTGAGATAAGAGTTATATACAACCACACAAACACTCCTGGGGAAGGCTGGCACAGGTTCTTCCAGCTGTGCCCCATTTCTGCCCAGTCTAAAAGGCAATACCAGCTGCCACCACCCACTAATATCAGCTACTCAAAGGCCCTTCTGAAAGGGTGTCCAATTATTACTGTACAATATTATTATCCAAATGGTAAGTGTGACTGAACAGTCAAGGCTTATTAGAGTGACTTGGTACAGTATTACTATATACATGCAATGTACACTAGAGCTTAAATTAACTCTACATAACACAGTCACAGTTGAGAGGTTTAACATTTTTTAATAATAAATAATAAAAACACCAGACAATACTTCTTACTATACAGTGCTAGTCAAGAGTTCTGAGATCACAGAGACATACTTAAAATAATACCGTAGAAAAGTTCTGACATCAACACAGAAAAACACTTAGTCTAATCTTCCTAATTCCTAGCTATTTCTAAGAGAAAACTTCTAAATAACTTACATCTAGAGCAAGACAGTGCTGATTATGTTAGATGTTCTCAAGACAAATGCTCTGAGCTCTTTGATTCTCTCTCTTTAAATTGATAACACAGAGCTGTTTCACATGACATCATTCTTTACACATCGCTGGTGTTCCCAAGCTAACAGAAACTACATTTACATTCTTTACACCTGGTCAGAAACCAGAGCAATAAAGGACATTTATACATGAAAATTCTAGCCATTAACTCTGGTCTTAAAACAATAGGCAGGATGCCTCCTTCTAGACATACCAGCTCCAAATTTTGACATCTAAGACAGTCATAAAATGCTTGACTTAGCTTTCTTACAGCAGAGTGTACTGTTGTTACATTTTTGCAGTTCAATAGCCGATGCAGTCTTTTCACATTTAAGAGAACAAGCCTGTGGCTTACATTATTATTTACAAATGACAGAATTATTTACAAAATGTTATTTGGCTAGTCTGGCAGCCTTCCTCTATCTTCACACATCTCCCCCCAATGGAGAACTCAGACTAGTTTTTCAAGTGACCCTTGAGAAACATTGCTTGAGAGGGTTAGGTCTGTCTGAGTATACTTTACCCCATTCCCTGTCTTGAGAGCCCATCTGCACTGGCATTGCTAATCCCACTGCAGTTCTGCATTGACATATCATATGCTTGCAACTATAGGCTCTATCTTAGCAACTTGGCATTTTGCTGGCTGGCACTGTTTAACCATGTCAGGTCTTTGAGGGGAGCAGCTATGGTACTATAACTGGGGACAAACTTTCTGTAGTACCCTGCTGTCCATAAAAATACCTCACCTGCTGTTTAGTAACAGGTGCAGGCCATTCCTGAATGGCTTCTACTTTGGCAGGTTCTGGCCTGATCTTACCACTCCTCACTCTATGTCACAGGTCAGAGACCTCTGCCATGCCCACCTGACATTTTCATGGCTTAATGGTCAACCCTGCCCTCTGTAGTCTGCCCAGCACCTCCCTGACATGTTGAAGGTGCTCTTGCTAGGAATGTCTGTAGATGGCAATGTCATCAAGGTAAGCAAGGGCAAATCCTCCTGTTCCTGCTAGGATATGATCTGCCAGCCTCTGGAAAGTTGCTGGGTCATTTTTCATCCCAAAGGGCATCTTTGTGAACTCATACATGCCAAAAGGTTTTAGTACACTCCCTGCCAGGACAGCCAGCAGCCTTAAACCCCCTTATTCTAGTTTCTATGTTCTCCCCCCTCCTGACCTACACTAGCTGCCCTCTTCTTTAGTTCAACTTGGCCCCGAGGATATCCTAGTGGAGTAAGGTATATTTCTGTACCTATCCACTCGGTGATATCCTCCCCCAAATAGACTTCACTGCATGAACTTCAGGTATTCTCTCAAAGCTCTAGCCTTCCTCCTTCTCACTCTATCTCCTAAACTCTTTTAGTTCACTCTAGCTGTAACATCTCTTTTCCTACTCACTCTCTCTAGTTTCTCATAGTTCACTCTCACCCAACACACCCAGGTCTTACTTCCATTCTAACTTACCCCTCTGCAAACAACGCTTCACTGATAGACTCTCAAACCTCTCCGGACCTCTTTGGTTCTGCCCGCTCCGTTCGCCCT
This sequence comes from Protopterus annectens, assembly GCF_019279795.1. Lineage (NCBI taxonomy): Eukaryota > Metazoa > Chordata > Ceratodontiformes > Protopteridae > Protopterus > Protopterus annectens. The sequence continues at coordinate 587,988,394 of NC_056727.1, read as the reverse complement.
GCGGGCTCACTCTGCTCCCCTACCCTACCCCCAATTCTCACCCACCCCCACTGCATCTAGCTTTATTTCCCTCATAGGCACACCCACAGAAATTCTTATCCAACCAACCACATAATCCCTAAATCTGCCACTCCCTCTTTCTGCCCATAAAATCTTTACTTACCCACCACAGCTATCCCACCTAACCAGTAGGATTCCTCTCTATTTTCACTACACACCACCCCACTCCAATCCCAACTCTATTCCCCACTTCTACTCTTATACTCCTAAACTTGCCTGCTCCTATACAAACATAACTCTCTTATATTCATAAATATTTTATCAACAGCATATCAACTCTACATATTCCACATTCCATCATGCCTTCAAAATCCTCATTCATTTCCTTTTTATTTCTACTTCTCCTGAATTTATCCTATGTTTACTACCTCACCCAATCCCTTAACTTTCACCATGCACAATCTCTCCATGTCACCAACCACCTTGACTCTACCATACTCACACACTCCTATTTCTCCACATCTATATCCTATAAATAACCTCCTACTTTTCCCATACAAATACATTACCCTTCAAAAACATTTTCCCCCATAGTTACTAGCAGATTCCTTAAATCCACAATATAATCCAATCTACCTAACAAACTGTCCATCTACCTCTCTAAGCCACTCTTATATCTAATTTCCTCTCTACTATCCGGTGATATCCATCCCAACCCTGGCCCCTCCACAGTTTCCTCTACAGACAAGTCCATTTTATTTACTTCCTTTAACTCCCAAAGTATAGTAAACAAAGTTCCAAACCTTCATGCCTGGCTCATTCACAATAAACCAGATATCCTAACAATCTCAGAAACTTGGTTAAAACCCCATATAAAAGACTCTGAAATAATTCCACCAAACTATACAATCATTAGAAAAGACAGGCCCCATAAAAAAGGAGGTGGAGTAGCTCTCCTATATTCATCCTCGTTGTCAGTTACCCCCTATAACAAACCCATTCCACACTTCAAAAATGCTGAACTACTCCTCACATCTCTCCAAATTAACTCACATAAACACATTTGTATAGCCTCACTCTATATCCCCCCAGGAGAGAATATTTCTACACTTGAAGATATCCTCTCCATCGCCAGGAGCAATGAAACAATAATCCTTGGCGATATGAATATTAATTGGGCCTCCATTCAGTCTCCTAAAAACCCTCTTAATATCAACCTTTACAACTTTTCACAGCTTATCAACTCTACAACATACCCCTCTAAAAACCCCTCTAACGGCAGCATTCTAGAATGGATTCTAGTCTCTCACCCCCACTATTTCTCTGACAGTGGTACTCTACCTGATCCCCTTAGTGACCACATACCCATCTTCACACATCGACTCCCATTACTCCTGCACCGCACCCATAATTTTATTACTATCCATAACCAAAAAAACTTTGATCCAACAAGCTTCTCAAAGTCTCTAAAATCCATAAATTGGAACTGCCTAAAATCATTATCTCTAGATAATGCAGTTGCCCACTTCAACTCAATATTCCTACAAATACTTGATTCTCATGCACTGTTAAGGACTAAGAGAATTAAAACTAAAACAGCCCCCTGGCTATCCAAAAATACACTAGCATCCATGCGACACAGAGATAAAGTCTGGCACATTACCAGAAAAACAGATCCACCTAGTCCAAAATGGATAAATTCTTTGAAATAGGGTAAATAAACTCATAATTTCCGATCGACAAAATTACTTCTCCACACTCCAAAATAGCAATAAATCAACCCCCCAGAAATTCTGGAAAGGTATCTCTACTCTCCTCAACCCTAGCAAACAAAATACCCCTACCCCAGACCCAAACGCTCCTGACCTAGATCTGGCTACACAATTTAATTCATTTTTCATTGAATCCATTTCCAAATTAATATCATCTTTCTCTAACACCACTACACTCTCAAATACTCCCCCACCCTCTCTCCCCAGCACTCCACCTGGCACCGCCACTACTCCCACATCTCCATTTACTAACTCTTCTCCCTCCACATTTTCTCCTACTCTAACTACTTCATTATCTTCATCTTCCCCCAACTCCCCCCCTCACACTCTCCCTCTTTCTCATTAAAACCTATACCCATTTCCACTATAAAGAAACTCCTTCTGAAACTGAAGCCATGTACTAATGCTCCTGATAACATCCCTTCTTACTTTCTTAGCATAGCTGCTGATGCAATTGCCTATCCTATTAGCATGTTAATCAACCGCTCCATCCTAGAAAGTACAGTACCCCAAATCTGGAAAAAGGCCTACATCATCCCTTTGCACAAAGGGGGCAACAATAACAATGTTACTAATTTCCGCCCCATTGCTATCCTGTCTCCCATCTCTAAAATCTTAGAAAAATGTATTCATCTTCAACTCCTTCCTTACCTTTTAGAAAATCACCTACTAACTCCCACACATCATGGATTCAGACCTAATCACAGCACTATGACTGCCCTCCTCTCCTTCCTTGAAACTGTTAACAAAGCACGCGACTCTGGCCAAATTGTTTCTACCCTACTACTCGACCTATCTAAGGCCTTTGACTCTATCTCTCATAACCTGCTACTAACCAAACTCTCAAGACTTAACCTATCTCCCTCCTCCTTGAACTGGTTCTCCAACTACTTATCTAACAGATATCAAGCAGTAATATGGAAAAAGGCCACTTCCTCATTTCTAAACACCCCTACTGGGGTAACCCAGGGGTCCATACTGGGTCCCCTTCTCTTTAATATATTTATAAATGATTTCTGCAACTCTATCCCATTCTCAGACATCATCCAATATGCAGATGATTCCACTATTATATGCTCTGCCTCTTCTATCCCCTCACTCCTAAAATTGACCCAAGAGGCTTTCACAACCACTGAGCAGTGGATGAAAAGAAATCACCTTGCTCTCAATGCCTCTAAAACCAAATTAATAATATTTCCCCCTCTAAAGCTGTCTCTTTCGACACAAACACATTCTCTATCACTAGTCAAAATAATTCACCTCTGGAACTAGTGTCAGAGACCAAGCTACTTGGGTTCCAAATTGATAACCAACTCAAATTTAACTCTCACCTACAGCTAAATATAAAAAAAAACCACCAAAAACTTGGTATGCTGTACCGGCAAAATAAATACCTCACACCTGCTGCCAAAATCACTCTCTCTACTTCATTTCTTATCCCCTCCCCTCTCTATGGAGCCCCACTCCTAACTAATCTACAGTCCTCCCTAAAAACCCAACTTTCATCTTGCTATAACAAAATTGCCAAGTTCGCTACCAACCACAAGTCCTCCTCACACCACTGTTCCTCTCTCCATATACTAAAATGGCTAGAGCTTCCCAACTATCTCACATACACTCAACTAACTCTTGCTCACAAACTCATTTTCAACTCCTCTCTCTGTCCCTCCCTTTCATCAGCTTTTAAAATGCATCTTCCTGATAGAATATTGAGGTCCAACAATCAAAATCTATTAGAAATCTATAAACCCACTCATCCCCCAGGAAAAATCTTCTATCTTTTGTCCTTGCCTGCCTTTGGAACTCTCTACCATCATCCATCTGCACCACCCCCAACCACTTTATTTTTAAAAGATCTCTTCATTCCCACCTAGTTTCCAAGTGGGAATGCTCTTGCTCCCACCCAACATAGCTAATTTACTTGCAATTGCCATCTTCCTTCTTTGCTTTGATTCCTCGTGCATTATTCCTGATTATTTATCCATAACTAATATACATTATCATTTCATATTATAGGGAAAACTGCACTAGGCCTCACCTCCTAAGTGTTTCCTTCATAAATTTCTGTTATTTCTCAGAAGTTTCATTCGGTATTTCAGAATATGATACAAACTCAAAATATTTTTTCATGCAATATTCTTTACTATCTATAATCTATTAATGTTATCTATTGTTCTTTCATAGTTATTTCTTCTATATTTACTTGAAATTTTCTGCTGTCAAAATATTTTGTATTATTATATAATTTGTAATTTGTTATAGTTTTGTATAACTTGTATGAATTACTTTTTTGTAACATACTTAGTTCTGGAGCTTTTCTCCCCAGGACTCCATTGAAAACGGGATCTTTGGTCCAATGGACTATCCTGGTAAACCAACTGCAAATAAAATAAAATAAAATAAAATAAAGAAATAAATAAAAAGGAGTCACAAAGGCTGACCTCTCTCTAGCACTGGGAGTCAAGGGCACCTGCCAGTAACCCTTGGTAAGATCAATGGTTGTAAATTACTTAGCCCCACCCAGCTGCTCTGGGGCCTCATCTCTCCTAGGCATAGGGTAAGCATCTGATTCTGTGGGACTATTTAATTTCCTGTAGTCCACACATAACCTGGTGCTGCCATCCTTCTTTGGCACTAGCACCACTGGGTAGGCTCAGAAACTGTTGGACTCTTGAATCCTCCATAGTTCCAACATCTCCTGTATCTCCTCCCTCAGAGTTTGTTTGACTCTCTCAGGCATCCTATAAGGGGGCTGCCTAATAGGCCTTTGGGGTCCTGTATCCACCTGGTGCTGCACCAGGTGGTTGAACCCTGGTTTCTCAGTGAACATTCCTCAAACTCCTGTAACACTGCTTGGATTTCTTGAATCTGGGTAGGAGATAGCTGCTGGGACATTGCTACCCTCTCCACTGAGGTGTCAGTCCAAGCCTCACTGAGGACATCAGTCACCAGATCTCTCTGAGACTCCTTCTTTAATCCACTGCAAATGCTCAGCACAAGGGTCCACCTATCACGATAAGTTTTCATAATGTTAAAATGATACAATTTGTGCCCCTACCTCATGTCTAGCAGTTCCACCATGTATTTAACATCACTTACCTTTCTTACCACCTTATAAGGACCCTTCCAAGCTGCCTGGAGCTTGTTGTGTCTGACAGGAATGAGAATCATTACCTGCTGCCCCACAGCATACTCTATAGTTTGAGCATTCCTGTCATACCACACCTTTTTCTGTTGTTGGGCTTCTGCCAGGTTCTCCTGGGCCAAGCCCATGAGTTTCCTGACCTTTGTCCTGAGGTTTAGGACATATGCCACAACAGATTCCTTGTGAGATTCACACTCACCTTCCCACTCATCTCAAATTAAATCTAGAAGTCCTCTCACCCTATGCCCATACAACAACCCAGAGGGTGAAAAACCTGTGAATTCCTGGTGAACCTCTCTGTAAGCAAACAACAGATGGGGCAAATATTTGTCCCACTCCCTTTTGAACTGGTCTGCAAATGCCCGTAGCATGGACTTGATTGTAGAGTCTAACCTCTCAACAAGACCATTATTCTGGGGGTGGTAGGGGGTGGTCTTCAGGTGTTTCTCCCCACAGGACTTCCATAGACAAGCCAGCAGGTCTGACATGAAATTGGCACCTCTGTCAGTCAGTATTTCTTTTGGAAAACCTACCCTGCTGAAAATCTCTAACAAAGCATTTACCAACTTTTCTGCCTCAATAGAGGACAGAGACACTGCCTCAGGGTATCGTGTAGCATAATCCATTACCACTAGGATATACTTTTCCCTGTGGAACTTGGGGTACTCAGAGGCCCTACATTATCCTTATCTACCCTCTGAAATGGCTCCACAATCACAGTAAAAGGCATCAAAGGAGCTCTCACCTTGTCTCCTGCCTTGCCTACCTTTTGGCACTGCTCACAGGTCCTGCAGTGCCCTGTTACATCTCTGGAAATTCCAGGCCAATAGAAGTTCTGCATAATATGTCTCTATGTACTTTTTATGCCCATATGACCTGCAAAGGGAATATCATGGGCTATGTATGGAAGTGCCAGGTGGTAAGCTCTACGCACTACCAGCTGCCATACCATCTCACCTTCTAGCTCTCCCTCAGGGGTCCACTCTCTATACAGTATTTTGTCTCAGTATACAAATTCCCCCTTCCCTTGAGAATCAGGTGTCTCCCTAGCTACCTGCCTCAGGCCTTGCTATGTAGGGTCTGAGAGCTGAGCCTGTCTCAACTCTCTCTCTTTGCAACCCTTCCCAGCTCCCCTTCCACAGGAAGTCTGGCATCCTCTGACAGTGGTGCCTCACTGTTAGCCTAGGTACTACCACTCACCTCTACCTTTGCAGTCACTCTGTCCAAGGGAACATCAGTACCCACAAGCAGCTGTGGCTCACCTTCGGTCTCACTGCTACAGTGTATCTTCCTCTCTGAAGTAACCACCTCACCAGTCCTGACTGCATGTATGCAGTCTGTCTGGGTCTCTCCCAGGCTACTAGACCCACATGCTTGTCGGCTAGCCTGACTGAGTGTAACTGCATAAGCATATGGTAGTGCTTCATCCAAATCCTTCCCTATTAGGACATCTGCAAGATGGTAGTTCAGTACCCCTGTTGTCTCAAGACAACCTACTATTAGCATTTTGTCTCTCCCACTTACTGGCTCTCTCAACTTTTGTTCCCCACCTTGCCTCCGTGGACATCTGTATGCCACATGGCCATACTGGTTGCATTCAAAACATTTAACCCTAGGTCCTGGACATGTTCCTGGACTAGTGGCTTCCCCTGCTACTGCAGATTCTGTTGGGGCAGTCTGTGCTGCCCACCATGGGTTTCTTTATACCCATGAGCAGTACTGGGGTCCCTTTCCTCTGCAGGGATGCCCTGCTTGCTAGGTATAGGTCTCTCTTCTTCCCCAACCCATCTGAAGTAGCACATTGTCTATCAGCTAACCAGATCCTCATGTCCTCAGGCAAAGTGCTAAGGGCTTGTTCCCTCACCAAAAGGTCTGCCAGCCCTTCAAAAGTGGTGACCTGACATCCACTCACCCACCTATGAAAATAAGTGCTCAGTTCAGCAACATATTCACACACACTTTCATCTGCCTTGCGTCTATGCTCTCGAAAGTTTTTCCTATAAGTTTCAGGTGTTAGCTTAAACCATTCTAACAATGCTTAACAAGAGTGTAATTAAAACAGTCAATGTCAGACATTTTAAACAACACAGGTGCAGCTTTACCATGGAGTAAGGGGGTCAGGGACCAAGCCTTTGGTCAACATCATACTGTTTACATATCCTCTCAAACATATGAATGAAACTACCAAAATCATCTCCCTCTTTAACTCATTAAACCTGACTACCGTCTCCTAGCACCTCTGTGCTTACATCCGAGCACGCCATGAGACGTGTGGAATTTAATGATGTTACTCCCTGAGTGCCTTGTACAGGTGCATCTTACTTCCCAGTCCTGTTTCAGCCCCATTTGTGAAAATTAAGTTGAAAAAGTAACTGAACTTTACTAGTCACCTTCTCAAGTTAGCTTTCACATTGCAGCAACTGTATGTTTACATTTAATATTTATGAGTAATTTGGCTTTTTTCACGCTAAGCCGATTCTGCTAGATTCCTTGAAGCAAGTGGTGGCAGCCATTCAGGTTAGTGAAATCCAAGCCACCATTTGCATAACACTTCCACTACCCCCCAGACCTGTTTCCATTGCTCTGTTTAGAATAAACACAGGAGGTCCAGCAGCTAATATTCCCCTTTTGTACCTAACATTTGAAGAATTTAGTTGTGTTGCTGCTGGATCCCTCCATTTGCTACACCGATCTGCTGTTAGAATAATGTCCGTCAAGCAGTGAACTATTCCAGCCGACCCGCCGGTTTCTCAAGTGTTTTATCTGTAGGTGAGGTTTTTTTTTTTTTTTTGCAGCAGGCAATGATTCTTTGATATCTAATGTTCCCATTGATGTATGTCCTAAGTATTCCGAATGGTTCTCAGATAGCCGCTATGACTGAAGTGTAGAAATTGTACTACCGTCAGAAGATGGCAGTGAGTGTCTCCTTGGGTCTATGGAAGTGACTGTTCTTGTTGGGTCTGTGTTAGTGACAGTTCTGAAGGTCTCTTTTTGTATCTGAAAGCAGCATGATTGCAAGAGGAGCTGCATGGGGGGGGGGCACCTAAAATAGAAACATATGTTTTACCTGTAAGAGGTTCCCAACTGCTCCTGACAGTAAAAGTTTGCTTTTACTAATATTCATTGCGGTTACTATACGGTAACAAATTTCTCCAAAGCCAACTTCGTGCTTCTTAAGACAGAAGTGGTGAACTTCATGACACCCATGGAGATGGACAATACAGTTACAACTGCTGAATCCTACACAGATGCACTCTATAAGCACTTACACGAGTGCATGGATCATGCTATCCCAAACAGAAGCAAGATGCTATCCTCCAAAATAAGGAAGCCAGTCTGGTGGTCCCTGCCATAAACAAACTCTACAACAGAAGAAAGAAACTGTTGCAAAAAATGAGTAAAATCCCATGAGTGGCGGAGGTCCCTGGTCACTGGTCAGTCTCAGTAAGAAGCTGAGATCCCTTATAAGATCCTCCAAAGCTAGCTATGAAAACAAAATCGCCACTGATTCTTGGGACAACCACAAAGCATTCTATAGCTATGTCAAGAATCTCAATGGCAACACCCACATCTGCTCTGAGTTACAGCACAACAGCATGAAAATTACAGAACCAACTGATATTGCCAACGTTCTAGCAGATAGGTTCAATGCTAACTTTACCCCCCCTCTCACTCCCTGAAGGGCCCATAACTATACAGGAAGAATGCAGAGTCCATGTAATCACAACTACGCAGGTAAAAGCTGCACTCTCTAAAGCCAGAAACACAGCATCCATGGGACTGGACAACATCCCAGGCTGCGTTTTACATGAACTTCAGAACGAACTGGCTCCCCACCTAAGCACCATTTTCAATCATAGTCTCACATCAGGCTTTATACCCACTGAATGGTGCACAGCAACAGTTATCCCACTCCACAAAAGGGGAGCCACCACTGATCCCGGGAACTATCATCCTATTAGCCTGACGAGCCTGGTCTGTAAGGCCATGGAACGTATCATCATGGAACTCATAAACAAAAACATTGGTAACCTCCAAACTCTGGACCCCACCCAGTTCGGGTTTGTGAAAGGCAGATCATGCCTCCTGAACCTGATTGACTTTTTTGAGGCAGTCACCACCAAAACTGTAGTTGAGGGTAAGGTGGTTCACACAGCCTATCTTGACCTCACCAAGGCTTTTGACACCATCCCCCATTCTGGAATTATAACTAAGCTCACTAAACTAGGTATAAATCCCTATGTCACAAGATGGGTTGCCAAATGGCTCACTGACAGAACCCACACTGTAAAAGTTGCAGACTTCAAATCTGACTTCAAACCAGTGACAAGTGGGGTACCACAGGGTTCAGTCCTGTGATCTATCCTGTTTTGTGTCTACTTCTCTGAGGTACAGGCTAACACAGAAGGCCTTTGTCTAACGAAGTTCGCAGATGACTACAAACTAGGAGGCATAGTTAAGTCCCCAAATGATGTGGACATCCTACAGAAGGGCCTCACTGAGACATATGCCTGGTGTCAGAGCCATGGCCTCAAGCTCAGTGTCAAAAAGTGCATTGTCATCCCCTTTGGTAAAAACTCTGTACCCATGAACTACCACATAGGCGGCAGTCAACTTAATGCCGAATGTGTGATAAGAGACCTGGGGACCTAGTTGGACAGTAGTCTCTCCTTTGATAATCACATCGCCACAGTAGTCAGGAAATCCTTCTACATGGCACACCTCATCACAAAAGGGTTCTCATCTAGGAAAAAGAGGTCATTGTTCCCCTCTGCTTGACACTCATTAGACCCATTATAGAGTACAATGCCCCTTTAGGAATGTACCTCACAAGACATCTGCAGCAGCTGGAAAGGCTACAGAAGTACCTCACAAAGAGGATTACTGGCCTCAAACAGATGCCCTACACTGCCCGTCTCAAAAAACTCCAGCTTTACTCCATAGAATATCGCCTACTCCAAAGTGATCTCTGCCTAACATATAAAGCTATTTCAAACCCAGAGTTGTTGGACATGCTACACCTAAAGAAATCCCAATCCCTCTGAGCTACACACTCTAGGGACCTAAACCTTGTCACCACAATAAACAGGACATGCTGGAGGGATATATTCCTGTCCCAGAGACTTCCCATACTCAGCAATTAGCTGCCCATCTATGTCAAGCAAAGTTCCTCATTAGCACTCTTCAAGAAAAATCTTGATAAGTGGATGGGTAATAGGAATTACAGCCCGGGGATCACTTCTGTGGCTCTGCTCGACAGGGGCACAGGAAAATAACTTTCTTGGGTAGCATAAGCCAGGGAACCTTGCTGGCTAGGCTTACTTAGGCCCTTGGGTTGATAGCCTAGTACCTACCTATGAACCTATACCTATGAACCTATAGAAATGAACCACAAGGAACAATTGATCTAAAAAAGCAAAGTTGTACTCTCAGGAGCAGTTGGGAACCACTTACAACACCCAGTACTCTGTGTCATACATTCCATCTCTATTCTGTGGCCCGTATACTGATTGTACAGCCCTTTGGGTAATTTTCTCTATTAAAATAAATGTAGCCTCTATAATAAGGGGGGGTGAAACTCCTAAAATAGAAACACATGTTTTACCTGCAAGAGGTTCCCAACTGCTCTTAATAGTAAAAGTTTGCTTTTTAGAACAATCGTTCATTGCGCTTAATATAGAAACAAACCACAACGAACAATCAGTGTAAATAGCAAACTTTTCATGTCAGCAGCAGTCAGGAACCACTTATAACAGGAGGAACTCCTTGCCACACCTCTCTGATGCTCATAGCAAGAAAACAGGATAATTTGCCTTCCTTTGGCTGGTGTACTGATTCAGCAGCCCTTCAGCTCATTTAGTCTTTTAAAATAAATGTTACACCTAAATGGAGGGGTGGGGTGGGGGGGGGGCAAACACATAAAATAGGAACAGTTGTTGAAGAGCTGTTTTAAATGTCTAAAGTACAGTACATCCTTTTCACTCTGAAGCACACCAAGTGTTCTCTGTATACACCTGGAAGTCATACCTGTACATCAAGATTGATAAAGAGTGCAGGAGGTTATTTTGATTTTGGATAGGGTTCAGTTATTTTCAGTCCCTTATAAGTGCAATTGGCATCGCCATAGCTCTAATGGTGTTCACCAAAATACCTGTGTGTAGTGGCAGGAAATGTCATGCTGCAGGGCTCCAGGAGTGTTTCTTTATGTAGGCATTTGGCTTTCAGCTTACCAGTTGCTCCTGATAGGAAAAAATATGATTTTTGAACGATCATTCTTGGTGGTTACAACAGAAACGAACCACAAGGATCGATAAAGCAAAGTATCTCTGCCATGGCTGTCACTCTTAGAAATCAAGACAAAGCCTAAACTACTTGGGGGGGGGTGGCAAAAGAACAAATAAAGGGACATAGTTTAAGTATTGATCTTATAAACTTTATACATTCTTAGTTTTTATACACTGTTTCCACACCTGACCAGCAGCTGTAGTTTAGCTAAATGCAGCAGCAGGATTAAGTAAATTCCAGGAGTGTGTGTGTACCCAGAGGAGGTCTTTGTGCTTGTCCCAGAAGATCACTTTCATGGCAAATTATCAAGTAACACTCTTCTGTGTGGTAGGCAGAGTTAGCAGTCCCACCAGCCTTTCCATTCAGAAGTCTGTTTTAGTGAGAGAATGTGAACTGGTAGCTAATTTATTTCTATGCCAGGATTGCTTTGATAAGGACAAAATTCAGCCCTGCAGAGGAGCTTTTACCTTGGTCATATTTTGAGTTTATCATTCCTATTTGCAAGGATTTTGTTATAGTTTTTAGAATGGATACTATATGTAAACTGGATTCCTGCCCCAACAAGCTAGTTGCATCTTGCCTGAAAGTGCTGGGCCCAGTTCTGTGACAGGTATCTGTATCATCTTTTCATGGCAGAATTTTTCCTTATAATCTAAAGCAGGTTTTGGTCACTCCTATTCTTAAAGCTGGGTTAGATGCACGTGATATGGGCAAGGGGAGGGGGGTTGCAATGTTATTGCTCTGCACATCTTTTTCTGTCCTTCCCACATAAATGTATTCCTGCCCTAACCAAATGGCTGCTGTGTTGGAATGTATCTATAACTGGATGATCTGTAATCTACTTATGCTCAATACCACAAGACTGTTGAAATGGTAGCCCACGCCACCATCTATAGTTCATCCAATCCAGTTTTATCCCCGGTTCTATAAACTGTGGTGACAAACTAAAATTTATATCATGGGTGAAGAATCTTGAGGATAGTTTTGACATTTTTTTTTCATCCTTAAAAGTATCTGTTATCATTATGTTCTTTTCATTTTGAATATTTCCCTTATTAAGTACTTGAGTCCATCTGTGGATCTTAAAGCAGAGGTTACATGCATTTCTACCCTCCATGCTTGACTCTCCCTGTGCCTTGTAACTGAGGCTTCCAGATACAGCAGTTTATTAACTGCCTGCAGTTAGTGGTAAGATCATCATATTTTTATTTATTTATTAGTAATAGCATCATATTATGCTGATCCTGCGTAGTCATTATTGGCTGCCAGTAAAATCACATTTCACTTCTTATTCTGGTGTGTCATGCCCTTCATGACTTACGTTCTTCTTAGGAACACCTCTTCTGCTACTGGCCTGCTCATGTCCTTTGCTGTTCCTCCCTGGGACTGTTTGAGGTTCCAGGGTTCATTGTGAGTTTTCTGGTAGATGTTATTCACCAAAGTCATATCTTTTGGAATCTCTTGTCAGACTATATCAGGTTGCAGTAGCTAAACAGTCCCTCATATCTTCCTCTGTTTAATTTCTCCAAGTCTTTTGAGTTTCTAAGTCCATGACTGGAATGGACTGCATTCCTAAATCAGGGTATAATTAAAGTTCATGAAATTAGTATTGTTTCAGTCTTTGTTAGCCAAACATGCTCTTCACAGCACCTGTCTTGTGCCCAGAATTGCCTCCTCTTGCAGTTTATATGGGGTTACATGTATTAGCTGCATAGGGCTGTGGTGGTGGTGCTGCGGTAGCATTGTCGCCTCACAGTAAGATGTTGTCCCATTCGATTCTCAGCTAGAGCGTCTTCTGTGTGGAGATATGCGTGAATGGGCGTACCTTCGTTAAAGGTTGTGCATCAGAGCTGGCAACTTGGCACGTAAAAATCTGCTGCCAATCATTAGCGGACTGGATTTCCGCTGTGGCGACCCCTAACCGGGAAAAGCTGAAAGACGCAACAACATGTATTAGCTGCATATCTAAGTATGACTGTAAATTCTTTTTGTTAGACGCAATGCTTCTACTACTACTGGAACAAAGTATGCTTCTTCCACATTGCGCTCATTTCTGCCTGCAAATCATGGTATTTTATGATTTTGTGTGTCTCTCTGTATGTAAGACTCTAATCACTGGGTGCAGCAATTCAATGGTAAATGCTACTTGTGTTTTTTTGTTTGTTTGTTTTTATTTTTTTTTCTGGACTACTATATTTGGTTTTCTCGGATCTATTTTTTGTACTGTTGGTAATGGGTGATATCATGTGATATCTTAATTAATTATTCTCTGCAATGCTTTGTGATTCATGTCTGCAGTGCTTCTCAACTACTTCAGTATTCTAGTGTTTGCACAATCCCACATTATTGTGCCTTTCAGTATACTGGTCCTCTGCCGTGAGTCTATAGCAATCATCAAAAGGTGTGCGACCGTTTTTTATGAAACTCACATGTCTGTTTCTCCCATATGTTCAAAGGACTTTGTACACTTTGGTTTACACACTCCACTATCATGGGCCACCATTATTAATCATTTGTCTTTTTGTTTCAGTTCACCCCTTCTTAACCATTCCTGAGGCAAATCCTGATCAACAGGATGTTGTTCAGGAGATCTCTGTACTTGCCATACTACTTGTGCCTTTTTCATAAGTTAATAAAATTCATAAATTAGTAAAACTGTAGCTGCCCTTATGGGCTGTTCCTAGCCTAGCCAATTACCCATGTGAGAATCGAACCTTGCACTAGTGGTTAGGGTGCTCACTCTATAGGCATGATGCCAACATCCCACCTTTCCACATTTCTTTCCTTCTCATCTGGTCCTCCTTGTATTCTTTTTGGTGCATTCAGTTGCTGTGTGATTTTTGTTTATTTCTATTAATCCTTGATACTGATTATGATTTTTCCAAACTAAGCAGAGAAGTTGTCTTAGATGACTGGTCAGTAAATATGTAAGTTCCACAACTGCAGATCTGAACATGTAAACAATTTTCAAGGAGGCCTATACTTCCTTCAGAATGAGGAATATATAATCTTGGTGTAAACTGATATTTTTATGTATCATTTAATAAGCATGAAGCATTTTTATTTTCTGTCCAACTGAACCAGTATCTTGGGGCTAATCAGTCACCTCAAAACTGTAAGTTAAGACAGGATGAGCAAATTGGTTTACAGCTTGAACTTTATTCCTAGATGTCAAGGCCGTTTTCAGTATTTAGTTTTTCTAAAGTATTCCTTCCTGAGTTTTATTTGCATTTGTTCTCATTTTAATGCCAGTCCTTTGATTACCAAATATTTGTACACTCCCTCCTGCTAAAGTTTGTTTATATTTATATATATATATGTATATATATATATATATATATCTATATATATATCTATATATATATATATATATATATATATATATATATATATATACACACACACTAGACAATATTGACGTACTGAAATGTTGAAATTCAGTACGTCGAGACCGAATAGTGGAAAGAGCAGTTAACTGAAACTACACTATGCCGAATCCACAAATGTCAAATCTGCCGCTATCATGGTGTCGCATTCATGACGTGTGGTGCGGTTTGTGGCTGTATCTGGGGTTTCAGGTAAGTGTTGTGTGTTTGAGGATAATGGGTAGGGATTTTAGTGTGTGTGAAGGTGTGCAGTGGTGTTTTTTGTGTGTTTGTGTGTTTAGTGCGACCTCAGAGTTAGAATATATAAGTAGGGAGGTGTAGGGGGTGCAAGGGGGCTTGCCCCCCTGCTTATAGATAGGTTATTTGTGTTTGTGTGTGTTGTTATATTTGTTTAGTTAGGTGGGTGTATGTGTGTGTGTGTGTGATTATGTACTGGTTTGTGTGTGTGTGTGACTGATCACGATTATATTATTCGTGATTGTGGGTTTTCATGTATGTGGTTTTTGGACTATTCAGTCTCGAAATACTGAAATTCGACATTTCAGTATTTCGGGATTGTATAGTGAATCTATGTACATATATATATATATATATATATGTGTGTGTGTGTGTGTGTGTGTGTGTGTCTGTGTGTGTGTGTGTATGTGTGTGTGTGTGTGTGTGTGTGTGTGTTTGTGTGTGTGTATCGTGTGTGTGTGTATATATATATATATATATATATATATATATGTGTGTGTGTGTGTGTGTATACATATATATATATATATATGTGTGTGTGTGTGTGTGTGTGTGTGTGTGTGTGTGTGTGTGTGTGTGTGTGTGTGTGTGTATATGTATACATATATATATATATGTGTGTGTGTGTGTGTATATATATATATATATATATATATATATATATATATATATATATATGTATATCCTATGCATTACCTGGTTAGCCCATCCAAATCTTCCATCTATATCTGAAGAAAATGTTCAGAAATCACAACACCGACCACAGTAAATGCCGAACTGAGCATTTCAGTGAAGTCGAATGTCAAACATTTCAACTTCACTGGAATTCTCTTAGCCGCTAAACATAGCCCACACCCCCCTACTTATATATACAAACTCTGAGATCGCACTACACTGAGGAAAGGGTACATTTCCCAATCCCCACTATAGTGCGATCTGCACTACACTGTCAAACCTTGCTATAGCGGCTGTTCGCTATTGTAAGGTCCGACAATATAATACTCACACTAATGGTTCTGCTACCTGATTTATGCACATACGTTGATTGCACACAGAGTGATTGACTATGTGATTATAAACCATTTTGAAGACAGTATTGATAGCTCCAACATGGTAAAAGAACTGTCCCTGTATGTTGTACACATGTTCAGATATCAAAGTTTGTTTCAGACTTAAGTTATGGAAATTATGATTTTTTTTCATATTTTGGTAAGTAACTTCGCAAGGGAGAATCTGAATGTGCTAAGTCATTTTGTAGACAGTATTGATAGTTCCAAAATGGTAAAATAACTGTTCCTGTATGTTGTACACATGTACAGATAGCAAAGTTTGTTTCAGACCTAGGTTATGGAATTTATGATTTTATTTTTCATATTTTGGTAAATAACTTTGCAAGGGAGCATCTGAATGTGCTAAATAATACCTCATTTTGAAGACAGTATTGATAGTTCCAACATGGTAAAAGAACTGTCCCTGTATGTTGTACACATATACAGATATCAAAGTTTGTTTTGGACTTAGGTTATAGAAATTATGATTTTTTTTTCATATTTTGGTAAATAACTTCATAAGGGAGAATCTGAATGTGCTAAGTAATGCGTCATTTTGAAGACAGTATTGCTAGTTCCAACATGGTAAAAGAATTGTGCCTGTATTTTGTACACATGTGCAGATATCAAAGTTTGTTTTGGAGTTAGGTTATGGAAATTATAATTTTTTTCATATTTTGGTAAAACCCTTTGCAAGGGAGCATGTCAGTATGCAATTAATACCTCATTTTGAAGACAGTGTTACCCCTTACAACATGGTAAAATAAGTGTGTCTGTGCACTGTACACATGCATAGATATCACAGTTTGTTTAGTCTTGTAGGATTATGAAAATTATACATTTCCAATACTTCTCATTATTATGCCCATATCATTGCAAGGGAACATGGTGATCACACAAATGATGCATCATTTTGAAGCTGAAATTGAAACACACAACTTCTACACTGATATGTAGGCTCTGTCTGTTACAGGTGATGAGATATTATGCTTTGTTTATTTATCAATTATGAGAAATATTATATTAATCATATTTCTGTGAATATCTTCATAGAGGAGCATCACACAGTAATGAATAAGGTATCATGTTGAAGCTGACATTCATACTAACAAATTGAATACAAATTGTATTGGTCTACATGGTACATTGACCAAGACATAGTGCTTTGCTTTTCCAAAGAGGTAAAAATATGCACATCAACATTCCTTGCCAAATATTTAATAATGACTTTGATATGCACTATCAACTTTTACACTGTTGGAAAGTCAGTGTTTACTGAACAACTTTTGTGTTTACATTTTTAGTCCAGCTCTTATAGTTAAAGAGTTATGAACATGTGTTTTCTGTATGGTATTACAAATGGATTTTCTGAAAATGAGCTCAGGCTACACTGTTGTTCCTGTGGTGGAATTAAGCAGGCAGCTTTTTGTGTGCTGCTCCAGAGTAAATGAGTTAAACTGCGGATGAAATTAACTGATCTTTTGTGCTTCTGGGGTCCAGTTACTCCCTTTCCCATTACCTCCATGACTCTGGTGAAGAGTCAGCATCTCCCTCTCATGCTGCCTCTGCCTCGCCTTTTCCTCAGATTCAAGGCATAGCATTTTCTCATTCTTCGTATCCTGCAGACATCTCAGTCTCTCAGCTGCTTCTATTTCCAAATGCCTGGCCTCTAACTCAAGTCTCTTTAGCTCCAGATGGATTTTTAAGTCCTATGCAGAAAGGTTGACCTGTCCATTCTCTGAGGGTGGTACATCTCCACTGCCAGTCTGATCATCCTCCTGTTTGCTGTTTTCTGATGCAGATGTGACCAAAGCTGCAATCATGTCTGCCTTAGTCAGGTTTCCATGCACCAGTCCCCTAGCCTGGCACACCTCAGCCAGCTGGCTCCTTGTCAGCTTTCCATACTCCTCTGCTGACATGCTGCCTGCTTTCCATGATTAACTAAGCTAACAAAAGAAATAAAACAATTGTGATCTGAACTCTGAGTATTCACTGCATGGTTGACTTAGAGTACAAAACACCTTCAGTGATCACTGTATACAAGCTACAGGAATTCACTCTACCCACACCACTACAAGCCAATTAGCATTTGCCAGCCAATTAATATGTGGTGTGGATATCCCACCACTGCCAAACAATTTATATGTGATGCCCGTGCACTGGCCCAGCAATCAAGGAGCTTCAATCCTCAGCACTAACACCAGTGAGGGGCATCCATATAGAGAAAGGATAATAAATACACACACAGCAAAGTACAATTTTCCTTAAGAGCACACAGAGATCACAGTCAGTCTGAGGCTGGTTTCTCCCTCTCTCTCTAGGTCTCCAATAAGACTCCCCACTGGCACAGCTATAGGGTCCAGATCTCAGCCTAGTGGGCAAGCTAAAACATCCACCATCCTCTCTGTCTAGCCAGTGTTTTGTGCCCCTGCCCAAGTAGCTGACGCACAGACACACTTTAAGATAAGAGTAATATACAACCACACAGACACTCCTGGAGAAGGTTGGCACAGGTTCTCCAGCTGTGCCCCTTTTCTGGCCAGTCAAAAAGGCAATACCAGCTGCCACCACCCACTAATATCAGCTACTCAAAGGCCCTTCTGAAATGGTGTCCAATTATTACTGTGCAATATTATTATCCAAATGGCAAGTGTGACTGAACAGTCAAGGCTTATTAGAGTGACTTGGTACAGTATCACTATATACATGCAATGTACTCTAGAGCTTAAATTAACTCTACACAAAACAGCCACACATGAAAGGTTTAAAAATATTTAATAATAAATAAAAACACCAGACAATGCTTCTTACTACTGAGTGCAAGTCAAGAGTTCAGAGATCACAGAGAAATACTTAAAATAATACAGTAGAAAAGTTTTGACATCAACACAGACAAAAACTATTTCTAAGAGAAAACAAAGCTCTAAATAACTTAAATTGAGAGCAAGACAGTGCTGGTGCTGCTGGATGTTCTCAAGACAAATTTACATACTTTTTCATACTTCTCTGGTGTTCCCAGGCTAACAGAAACTACATTTACATTCTTTACACCTGGTCAGAAACCAGAGCAATAAAGGACATTTATACATGCAAATTCTAGCCATTAACTCTGGTCTTAAAACAATGGGCAGGATGCCTCCTTCTAGACATATTTGCTCCAAATTTTGACATCAAGGACCGTCATAAAATGCTTGACTTAGCTTTCTTACAGCAGAGTGCACTGTTGTTGCATTTTTGCAGTTCAATATCCAGTGCAGTCTTTTCACATTTAAGAGAACAAGCCTATGGCTTACATTAATATTTACAAATGACAGAATTATCTACAAAATTCTATCTGGCTAGGCTGGCAGCCTTCCTCTATTTTCACACATCTCCCCCTGGAGAACTCAAGCTAGTTTTTCAAGGGGCCCTTGAGAAACATTGATTGAGAGGGTTAGGTCTATCTGAGTATAACTTAACCCATTCCCTGTTTTCAGAGCCCATCTGCATTGGCATAGCTAATCCTACTGCAGTGCTGCACTGACATAACCATATGCTTGCAACCCTAGGCTCCATCTTAGCAACTTGCCATTTTGCTGGCTGGCTCGATTTAACCATGTCAGGTCTTTGAGAGGAGCAGCTATGGTACTATAACTGGGGATGAACTTTCTGTAGTACCCTGATGTCCCTCAGAATGTCCTCACCTGCTTTTTGGTAACAGGTGCAGGCCATGCCAGAATGGCTTAGACTTTGGCAGGTCCTGGCCTGATTTTATCACTCCTCATTCTATGTCCCAGGTAGAAGACCTCTGCCATACCCACCTGACATTTGCTCAGCTTCTGGTCAACCCTGCCCTCTGTAGTCTGCCCAGCACTTCCCTGACATGTTGAAGGTGCTCTTGCCAGGAATGGCTGTAGATGGCAATGTCATCTAGGTAAGCAAGGGCAAACCCTCCTGCTCCTGCTAGGATATGATCTACCAGCCTTTGGAAAGGTACTGGGGATTTTTTCATCCCAAAGGGCATCTTTGTGAACTCATACAAGCCAAAAGGAGTCACAAAGGCTGACCTCCCTCGAGCACTGGGAGTCAAGGGCACCTGCCAGTAACCCTTGGTAAGAGCAATGGTTGTAAAATACTTAGCCCCACCCAGCTGCTCTAGGGCCTCATCTGTCCTAGGCATAGGGTAAGCAACTGACTCTGTGTGACTGTTTCCTGTAGTCCACACAGAACCTGGTGCTGCCATCCTTCTTTGGCACCAGCACCACAGAGGAGGCCCAGGGACTGTTGGACTCTTGAATCACCCCTAGTTCCAACATCTCCTGTATCTCCTCCCTCAGAGTCTGTTTGACTCTCTCAGGTACCCTATAAGGGGGCTGCCTAATAGGCCTTTGGGTGAACCATGGTTTCCCAGTGAACATGTTCCCAAACCCCTGTAACACTGCTTGGATTTCTCCAACCTGGGTAGGAGATAGCTGCTGGGATATTGCTACCCCTTCCACTGAGATGTCAGTCAGAGCTTCACTGAGGAGATCAGTCACCAGATCTCCCTCAGACTCCTCCTGCAATCCACTGCAAATGCTCAGCACAAAGGCCTCCCTATCATGGTAAGATTTCATCAAGTTAACATGGTACAATTTGTGCCCATACCTCCTGCCTAGCAGTTCCACCATGTAGTTAACATTGCTTATCTTTCTTACCACTTTGTAGGGTCCCTCCCAAGCTGCTTGCAGCTTGTTGTGTCTGACAGGAATGAGAACCATTACCTGCTGCCCCACAGCATACTCTCTAGCTTGAGCATTCCTGTCATACCACACCTTTTTGTGTTGTTGGGCTTCTGCCAGGTTCTCCTGGGCCAAGCCCATGAGTTCTCTGAGCCTTGTCCTGAGGTTTAGGACATATGCCACAACAAACTCTTTGTGGGATTCACACTTACCTTCCCACTCATCTTGAATTAAATCCAGAGGTCCCCTCATCCTATGCCCATACAAAAACTCAAAGGGTGAGAAACCTGTGGATTCGTGGGGAACCCCTCTGTAAACAAACAACAGATGGGGCAAATATTTGTCCCACTCCCTTTTACTTAAATTGATCTGTAAATGCCCATATCAAGGACGATTATAGAGTTTAGCCTATCACAAGACCATTACTCAGGGGATGGTAGGGGGTGGTCTTCAGGTGCTTCAGCTCACAGGACTTCCACAGACAAGCCAGCAGGTCTGACAAGAAATTTGCACCTCTGTCAGTCAGTATTTCATTTGGGAAACCTACCCTGCTGAAAATCTCTAACAAAACATTTGCCAACTTTTCTGCCTCAATGGAGGACAGAGACACTACCTCTAGGTATTGTGTAGCATAATCCACTACCAATAGGATATCCTTTTTCCTTGTTGTACTTGGGGTACTCAGAGGCCCCTCATTACCCATAGCTACCCTCTGAAATGACTCCTCAATCACAGGAAAAGGCATCAAAGGAGCTCTGACCTTGTCTCCTGCCTTGCCTACCTTTTGTCACCGCTCACAGGTCCGGCAGTACCCTGTTACATCTCTGGAAATTACAGGCCAATAGAAGTTCTGCATAATACATCTCTTTGCATGTTTTTTGCCCATATGACCTGCAAAGGGAATATCATGGGCTATGGCTAGAAGTGTCAGGCAGTACGCTCTAGCACTATCAACTGCTGTACCCTTTCACCTTCTAGCCCTCCCTCAGGGGTCCACTCTCTGTACAGTAACCCTTTGTCCTAGTATACAGATTCCCCCTTCCCTTGAGAATCAGGTGCCTCCCTAGCTACCTGTCTCAGGCCTTGCAATGTAGGGTCTGAGAGCTGAGCCTGTCTCAACTCTCTCTTTGCAATCCCTCCCAGCTCCCCTTCCACAGGACGTCTGGCATCCTCTGACAGTGGTGCCTCACTGTCAGCCTGGGTACTACTACTCACCTCTACCTTTGCAGTCACTCTGTCCAAGGGAACATCAGAACCCACAAGCAGCCATGGCTCACCTTCAGTCTCACTGCTACAGTGTAGCTTCCTCCTTGAAGTAACCACCTCACCAGTCCTGGCTGCAAGTATGCAGTCTGTTTGGGTCTCCCCTAGACTACCAGACCCACATGCTTGTCCCTAGCCTGATTGTGTGTAACTGCATAAGCACATGGTACTGCCTCATCCAAATCCTTCCCTATCAGGATATCTGCAGGATGGTAGTTCAGTACCACTGTTGTCTCAAGATAACCTACTATTGGCATTTTGTCTTTCTGACATACGGCTCTCTCAACTTTTGGCCCCACCTTGCCTCCATGGATATCTGTATGCCACATGGCCCAACTGGTTGCATTCAAACCATTTTACCCTAGGTCCTGGACATGTACCTGGACTAGTGTCTTCCCCTGATACTGGCAGATTATTTCGAGGCAGTCTGTGCTGCCCACCATGGGTTTCTTTTTTTGGCATTTTGTTTTTCTGACTTACTGGCTCTCTCAACTTTTGTTCTCCACCTTGCCTTCATGGACATCTGTATGCCACATGGCCCTACTGGTTGCATTCAAACCATTTAACCCTAGGTACTGGACATGTACCTGGTCTAGTGGCTTCCCCTGATACTGGCAAATTCTTTTGGGGTAGTTTGTGCTTCCCACCATGGGTTCCATTAGACCCCTGAGCAGTACTGGGGGTCCCTTTCCTTTGCTGTGATGCTCTGCTTGCTAAGAATAGGTCCCCCTTCTTCCCCAACTCATCTAAAGTAGCACATTGTCTATCAGCTAACCAGATCCTCATGTTCTCAGGCAAAGTGCTAAGGGCTTCTTCCCTCACCAAAAGGTCTCCCAGCCCTTCAGAAGTGGTGACCTGACATCCACTCACCCACCTATGAAAATAAGTGCTCAGTTCAGCAACATATTCACACACACATTCATCTGCCTTGCGTCTATGCTCACAAATGTTTTTTCCTATAAGTTTCAGGTGTTAGCTTAAAACATTCTAACAAGCAATGCTTATGTAATTAAAACAGTCAACATCAGACATTTTAGACGACACAGTTACAGCTTTACCATGGAGTAAGGGGGTCAGGAACTGTACCCAGAGCCTTTGGTCATCATAATACTGTTTACATACCCTCTCAAACACATAAATGAAACTGTCAAAATTATCCCCCTCTTTAAACTGCAGAAGAAATTTACTGACCTTTTGTGCTTCTGGGGTCCAGTTACTCCCTTCCCCATTATCTCCATGACTCTGGCAAAGAGTCAGCATCTCCCTTTCATGCTGCCTCTGCCTCTCCTTTTCCTCAACTTCCACGCATAGCAGTTTTTCATTCTCCTTAGCCTGCAGACATCTCAGTCTCTCAGCTGCTTCTATTTCAAAATGCCTGGCCTCCAACCCAAGTCTCTTTAGCTCCAGATGGATTTTTATGTCCTCTGCAGAAAGGTTGAACTGTCCATTTTCTGAGGGTGGTACATCTCCACTGCCAGTCTGATTGTCCTCCTGGGTGCTGTTTTCTGATGCAGCTGTGACCAAAGCTGCAATCATGTCTGCCTTAATCAGGATTCCATGCACCAGTCCCCTAGCCTGGCACATCTCAGCCAGCTGGCTCATTGACAGATTTCTGTACTCCTCTGCTGACATGCTGCCTGCTCTCATGATTAACTAAGCTAACAAAATAAATAAAACAATTGGATATGAACTCTGAGTATTCAATGTGTGGCTGATTTAGAGTGCAAAACACCTTCAGTGATCACTATACACAAGCTATAGGAATTCACTCCACACACACCACTATAAGCCAGTTAGTATTTGCTAGCCGTGTAATATGTGGTGTGGATATCCCACCACTCCCAAACAATATTTGACACCCGTGCACTGGCCCAGCAATCAAGGAGCCTCAGTCCTCACCACTAACACCAGTGAGGAGCATCCATATAGGGAAAGGATAATAAATACACACACTTAAGAGAAGACAGAAATCACCATCAATCTGGGGCTGGTTTCTCCCTTTCTCTCCAGGTCCCTAATAAGACAACCCACTGGCACAGTTATGGGGTCCAGGTCTCAGCCTAGTGGGCAATCTAAAACCTCCATAACCCTATCTGTCCAACCAGTGCTCCGTGTCCCTGCCTAAGTAGCTGACACACACACACTTTGAGATAAGAGTTATATTCAACCACACAGACACTCCTGGGGAAGGCTGGCACAGGTTCTCCAGCTATGCATCTTTTCTGCCCAGTCTAAAAGGTAGTACCAGCTGCCACCACCCACTAATATCAGCTACTCAAAGGCCCTTATGAAAGGGTGTCCAATTATTACTTGCAATATTATTATCCAAATGGTAAGTGTGACTGAACAGTCAAGGCCTATTAGAGTGACTTGGTACAGTATCACTATATACATGCAATGAACTCTAGAGCTTAAATTAACTCTACATAAAACAGCCACAGTTGAAAGGTTTAAAATATTTAATAATAAATAATAAAAACACTAGACAATACTTCTTACTACACAGTGCTAGTCAAGAGTTCAGAGATCATAGAGAAATACTTAAAATAATACTGTAGTAAAGTTCTGACATCAACACAGAAAAACACTTAGTCTGATCTTCCTAATTCCTAGCTATTTCTAAGAGAAAACACAGTTCTAAATAACTTACATCTAGTGCAAGACAGTGCTGGTGACATTGGATGTTCTCAAGACAAAATGCTCTGATAGCTCTGATTCTCTTTCTTTAAACTGATAACACAGAGCTGCTTCACATGACATCATTATTCACACTTTTCTGGTTTTCCCAGGCTAACAGAAACTACATTTGCATTCTTTACACCTGGTCAGAAACCAGGGCAATAAAGGACATTTGTACATGCAAATTCTAGCCATTAACTCTTGTCTTAAAACAATAGGCAGGATGCCTCCCTCTAGACATATTGGTTCTGAATTTTGACATCAAAGACAGTCATAAAATGCTTGACTTAGCTTTCTTACACAGAGTGCACTATTGTTAAATGTTTGCAGTTCAATATCCAATGCAGTCTTTTCACATTTAAGAGAACAAGCCTGTGGCTTAAATTAATATTTACAAATGACATAATTATCTACAAAATTCTATCTGGCTAGGCTGGCAGCCTTCCTCTATCTTCACACTAAGTAGTGTTGATTATTCCACTCAAAGATATCAGTCGCTACTGTCGACCAAGGTAGTTCAGGAACTTTACTTAGCTGAAGTGGTTGTTCTCTTTGCAAATGTGGTCTAGTACTATTGCATACTGAAGAAGAAGAAAGTACTTTATCAATGTCTTTCAGTAATGAAGGCCAAAATACTAATTCTCTCACTCTTCTCTTAGTGGATATGGAACCTGGGTGACCACGGTGCAAAATCTGGATATATTCTTGTTTTAAGGAAACAGGAACAACAATTTTAGGACTTTTGAAAATAATACCATCTTACATCAACATCTCATCTCTATAAGGAAAATAGGTTTGCACTTCAGGTGGTACACTAGATTGCTTTGACAGCCATCCAACATTAATGTAGTGATTAAGTTTTTGCAAAATTGGATATTTTTTTGTGTGATCTCTTACTCATCAAACCTAGTGGTAGACAAATTACACACTTCCATCACGCCAAAGTCAAAATTCTTTGCATCAAGCTGTTCTGTCATATTTATGGGTGATTTGGATAAGGTACTGGCCAGACAAAGTAGTTTGCCTTTTGTATAGATAATTTTGAAGTTGTACTTTTGTAACTTGAGCAGCATTCTTTGTGATCTTGCTGGAGCTGAATGCATAGGCTTCTTTAGAATAGTAACTAGAGGCTGGTGGTCAGTTTCAATCTGAATAGCTCGTCCATAAATATAATCTTGAAATTAGGAACATGCAAATGCTATTGCCAAAAGTTCTTTCTCAATTTGAGCATACTGCATCTCAGTTTGGGTAAGTCTTATAGATGCATAGGCTACTTATCTGCTCTCTTGAAGTACAACTGCACCAAGACTAAATTTTGAAGCATCACAGGAAAGAATGACTGGTTTATTCACATCATATACAAGCCTAGCCAAAAAGGTACCCTGGCTTTCGCCACCCAAGAAAATTATTTTCCTATCTTAATGTAGGTGGGGTAGAAATGTTCTGCTTGAAGTCTTTAAATACCTTCTGGTGATGTTCTAACCATAACCATGCAACATGTTTGCACGTCAGCTCTCTTAATGGTGCTGTCAACTCACTAAAGTCTGGTATAAACTTGCCTAAATAGTTGACCATGCCTAGGAAGCTCTGTAGAGCTTTAATATTGTCTGGTGCTGATATCTCAAGGATAGCTGCTTGCTTGGTTGGGTCTGATCTCAAGCCAGTTCTGGTAAAATACGTAACTTGTGGTAGCTTGAATTTGCACTTCAGTGGATTGAGCTTCAAGTTTACTTCATGTGGTCTGTCTAGAACTCTCTTTAGGTTTCTGTCATGCTCTGCTTCACCATTGCCTCCAACTAGTGCATCATCTACTATTATAGCACAAGGATAATGCAAAACAATTTGCTCTATTGCATGCTGAAAGACGTCACTTACAGAATTTATTCCAAATGGCACCCTTAGGAATCTGTATCTACCAAACTGGGTACCAAAAGTGGTTAGTAATGAGGATTTGTGATCGGGCATCCACAGTGGTGCAGCAGTTAGCATTGCCACCTCACAGCAAGAGTCTCTCCAGTTCAATCCTCGACTGGGGTGCCTTCTGTGTGGAGTCTGCATGTCCTCCCTGTGGTCATGTGGATTTCCTCCAGGTGCTCCAGTTTCCTTCCACATCCCACAGGCATGCTGTAGGTGGATTGGACAGTCCAAATTGGCCCTAGGCATGAGTGCGTGCATGTGTGTGCCTTCTATGGAAGGTTGGGCATCGGGCTGGCAACTCAACACCATTAAACTCCACTGCCAATCATGAGCAGACAGGTGATCTGCTGTGGTGACCCCTAACCGGGAAAAGCCGAAAGAAGAAGAAGAATGAGGATTTGCGATGAAGCATCACTTGTCAAAATGAACTTTAAGATAGAAAAGACAGTAACATTTGGAATTAGGGCTGCAACCTCTTTGACTGTGTACATTGGATGATACAGTCTCTTCAATGCTTTGTTCAAATCTCTTGGCTCAATACATATTCTGATTTTATCTGAGCCTTTTTTGTGAGCTGCTACCATAGACGACATCCATTCAGTTGATTCTGTGACTGGACAAATTACACCTTACTGCACCATTTTATCCAACTGAGCCTTGACTTCATTCTGCATAGCTATCAGAAATTTTCTTGCCAGTCTGACTACTGGAGTGACCTCTGGGTCTAACTTCATGGAATACACAACTGAAAGTTTGTCCAACCTGTCATCGAAAACATCAGCATACTCTGAGAAAATGGCTTCAGAAAAATTGGAACTAGAAGATGCACTTAAGTGACGAACTTCTTTGGTAAAAGAAGGCAGATTCATTCTCAAACTATTTTTGAGACAGAATAAAGACTGTACTGGTCTTTGGACCACATAGAATAACAAGTTGTAACAGTTCTTGACCAAATAACATGAAAACATTACTGAGCCTTTGGTTTGAATTTCCTCACCTCTACAAGCAACAAGTTTCGCACTACTGGCCACATTGGGTTGTTTGTTAGCTCTGACATTGGCAAATGTGTCTGCTGATATAATATTATACTTTAAACCAGTGTCTACTTTAAGCTCTGTGGATTTACCATTGATCTGGATAGTACAAAACACTTCACTCTTTGCCAGTAAATTCATTGCATCAACTCTTTCACCAAGTACTGATACACCATCTATATAGAAAGTTGACTGCTGTGTCTCTACTTGATCAACTTGCTTTTTTGTGTGTCCTTTCTTTACAACTATGAGATTTACTTGATTTGCAAAACTTTTGAAAGTGGTTCCATTTTTTTACACTTGTGACACTACTGACCAAATGCTAAGCACCTCTCTCTTTTAGACTCATGATTTGCACCACAATTGCAATAGTTAACAATAAAGCTGGACTTGGGTTTTACTGATTCATGCCTGTACTTTACTGAGGATGCTCCCTTAACTGAACTAGTCTTAGAACTTGTTGGAAAGCTACAGGGTTTCCCTGGTAAGCCAGTAAGGGCTGTGGCTGCCATGTGCGTAGGCCTACTTCTGTTTGCCACGTGTTGCATACTATATCTACATTTGCTCTGGAGCATGCTGAAACCATGCTCTTGTCACTCGCAAGCATACCTCTGTGTTTTTCTCTCAATTCATGGATCTGATAAATCTCTATGGCTTTACTCAATGTTAAATCACTGTCACAAAGCATAATCTTTCTCACAGCAACAGTATTAATACCACACATGAGCCTGTCCTTTATTAACTAATCTTTTAAGTCACAAACTGACATGGTTTATTTTTATTCTCAGGTCAGTTATGTAACCTGCAAAAGTTTCCCCTGGTTTCTGATCTGTCTTGTAAAACAAATGTCTCTCTAATGTAATATTTGTCTGGGGGTTATACATCTCTGAACTTGTGCTTCAAACACTCGGAGTCTTCCCTTGATTCAGCCTGTACAACAATATGACGATTTTCACCTTCTCCCTCATATACTGCTGGTGCATACAAAAATGCTCTCTTTCTATGCCCTCTGATTCAGCTAGGTTTAACAAAATGAATGCCTTTGAGCATGCATCTTTATGTGAATAAGCTGCTTATATAAAAATATTGTACTCTTGCTCAAATATTCTCAAATTCTTTGCAATATTCTGATCAAATACAAGTGGTAAGGGCTTTTGAAATCCATCTGCCATATTAATACATACCAGTGAAGGGTTTTGAAAATAAGCATGAACACATACACATATGCCAGAAATTTATGCCAGCATTTGTAACTTTGCCCAATAGCACAGCAAGCCATTGTATAACTGAACTTTGCAAAATAAGTTTCTCTTGGCACTGTAATACTGTAATACTCTTGAAATTATTGTATTGTATGAAATCTCCTCTTATCAGTACAAGAAACATATCAAACAGCTGTGCAATCCAAGCTTTGCGAAATAAGTATCTAGGGCACTGTAACACT
The DNA here is from genome assembly GCF_019279795.1 of Protopterus annectens. Lineage (NCBI taxonomy): Eukaryota > Metazoa > Chordata > Ceratodontiformes > Protopteridae > Protopterus > Protopterus annectens. The sequence goes on along the minus strand of NC_056727.1, from coordinate 587,959,483 downwards.
CTTGGAATTATTATCTTGCAAAAGTAATTTATCATAATTTTAAGAACCATTTCAAATAACTTCACATTGTGAATGAAGTGGGCAAGAGAAGCTCAGAGTCAATAACATTTTGAAGTAATTGCACTTTGCGAATAAACTGTATACAGCACACTGAAATTTCCCCCAAATGGCAGCACCTTGTTAGGCAACTCTTTACAGTGCAAGAAACACTCTGTAATGGCAGCACTTTGCAAGTAGATACACTCAGCACAAGAAACTTTTTGAAATGGTTATACTTTGACTGTACTTCATGAAATAGTTGCACCTTGCACACAAATAAATTCTTCGGAATACATACACAGTAATAAGCACACACTGTAAACACTTTTACACACTTTGAGATACTTTGAATAAATATAGTTATGCTCTTGATACAATATGAAGTCATAGTTATGCCAAAACACAGCACTTTGCCAAAACACATGCAGTCGCCTTGCTTTATTTACACTTAATGTGCCCTTTTTGCCCTTATTATATTTGTTTTGCTCGTTTAATTTCTTTTCATGCCCATTGTACTTTTCTTGTGCTCGTTTTGCTGTAAACATGCCCATTTTGCCCTAAACATGCTTGTTTTGCCTTTCTGATTATTGTTTCATCAGATGTCATTATTTTAAATATTTCCCTTAGTTAATAAACATTTTGCGCCTCCCACTTGTTTAATAATGCAGTTTGTGCCCTTGATCTCTGTTTTATCCTTTCTGTAAGATAAGTGGTTTGTGCGCATTCTCATTACCTTTGGTTCTTTTCTGGCTCTTTTTCATGCTCATTTCTCTTAGTTTACCTTCGCTGTCATCTCTGCAGCTCCTGCCTCCAAATACTATTCTCTGTGATCCCAGTTCTGACACCATGTCACTCTCCTACTTTGGACACAATAGAAGAGTCTTTATGGGTTCTGTCCAAACAGCTTTATTTTATACAAACACATCACAATAGAAGTTAACTGACTTTAACTTAAGTAAGTTATATACAAACTAACTGCTGGAATCATACATGCTTACTCTCTGGCTGCTCTCTCAAAATGGTACTAGGAATGGCATGTGCCTGACCTTTATACATGCACATTACGTCTTTGACATGCTTCTTAAAGACACAGTACACAGTATGTGCACTGATCTACAGTGAACAAATAGAAGAACTAGGAAACAACAGTTGCCAAAATAAACAGTGGCTCATACATTTGGTGACACAATAGTTTGTTGAAAAAATGTCCTTTCACTATTTCTTATGACAGCAGGTTATACACAGAAGTAGTGAAACTACAGATTTTGAGATGGAAATATTGCACAGTGAAAGCAAATTCTCATTTTGGGATTGTAAAACAAATGTCATTTCACCCTACTTATAAAAAAAGCAGTGGCTTGGCTTGTATATTCAGGTTAGACATGGTCTAAAATATCTGTCAAAACAATGGCAGCTGTTAAATACTTGAGGGTGGGTCACTTCAATCCACTGTGGGCTTATGTAATTGACAGCTGCTAACTGTTTTCCCTCAGAGTATCCTGCCTTAATACATCACCTCATAAATTGCCGGATATCATTAGACTTACTATCACCTCATGAATTACACAATGTCATTAGACTTACTTTTCAATGTTAAAGATTACCTTTACTCCTAGCAGAGGAACATGACAAGTTGTTACATTGCAAATCATTGCATCGCCATTTATTGACATAGACTTCTCAGACCGACGCTTTATTAAATTCACCAGATGGGCATAACTGTAGATTGTTTTCACAGAGGAGTAAAGTTATGTATTCTCCAATTTGTGCAACCTTGCAGTTGACAGCTGGTCTTGCACATAGTTGGAGGAATGCACTGCATACTGTTCCCCATCTTTGGATCGAGTTTTTTAGACCTGGCAGCAGATTCTTCTGTTTCTACTTCAGCCATCATAGCTACATGAGCTGCATTGAGCTTGTTGCTTTAAATAGCTCCTTATCAGTCAGTACTCAGTGTCCATTAGAAGGCAGCAGACTGGATAACCCACCTACCTGCTGCATTATTCTGTGATGATAATAGAAGAGTTGAGGAGTAAGTAAATTGTCATTTACCTTCTTTACTTCTATAAACTATTGTTGGTGTTTAATGTAAAAAAAATAATTGAGGTATACAGCACACATTGGTACTTTTGGAATTACACATTGTACCTATTTATACAGATAAGTAAACTAAAACATATTTATTTCTTTATTTACTTCCATGCATACTTACTTGTTTGTTTATTTATGGCTGAATTATTTTCAAGGGAGGCTTGAGGATGTATTCATACTGAATAGAAGAAATTTGGCCATGACACTGGGAAATTTCAACGGTTTTGGAAATATCCAATGTGGCAGCAGTAAGGAATGAAAATAAAGCTGAGGAGGTGGATGTGTGTGTAACTGATGAGGTGATCATGGTGATTGAACTAGAGTTGGGGAGGGTGGACAATACTGCCTTAATGGAAATTTGTGAGAAAGCTGAAGCTGTAAAAAGAGTTCCTTGGATCCATGTGATGTAAAATGTTGTTGTAGATGAGAATGAATTGCAGGATCAAAAAGAGAAAAATAAGCCACCCTGGTATGATCCCATCATAAACAGGCTGTATAACGAAAGAAAGAAAGAAAATAATGTCCAAAAAACAAAACTGCATTGTCCAGCAAGGTACAAACATCCTCATCAGTCAGAACAAGTAACTTGTGGGACTAATAAAGTCCACCAAAGCCAAATCTGAGATAAAAATAGCCTCCCAGCCATAAGGCTTTCTTCAGCTATGTCTGAAACCTTAAAGGCAGCACCTAGCAATGTGCCGAACTAATGGTGAATGGAACCACCTATATGTAGCCAGAGGATGTAGCAAATCTGCTGTCCAATTCATTTAGCTCCCATTTTACCCCCTCTCCATCAACCCCATTCATCTCCTGAATAGCATGAAACATGACTTGTCAGGCCTGCTAGAATTTCTATTTTACCATAGCCTCCAGTTAGGCTTTGCACCAAACAAATGGAAGACTGCAATGGTTATCGTACAAAAAGAGCACCTTCCATGGACCTGGGAACTGCAGACTCATAAGTCTGACTAGTCTCAGATGCAAGATCATGGAAGGAATCATCATGGATCTGATAAATAATGACATAGGAAACCTACAGATACTGGATCCTACCAACTTTGGTTTTGTCAAAAGCAGGTCATGTGTACTTATCCTGGTAGACTTCTTGGAGAAGGTCACTAAAGCTATGGGTGTGGACAAAACAGTGCACACTGCCTACCTCAACCTGACCAAGGTATTCAACATAATGCCTCACTTAGACATTGCAGATAAACTTACAAAATTAGGCATAAACCCATATGTACCCGATAGATAGCTAGTTGGCTCATGCTCCTAGCCTCTGCCTTCTAATGGCAGAGCAGGTCCATGTGGTGCCTCTGCAGATCACTGACTGCAATGAATTTAGGACTGTAGTATTTACCAGAGTGGGTATTGACACTGGCATCACTCTGTGTTCAGGCAAGCTGGATCTAGACATCAATTTTATTGAAGGGCTCTCATTCTATGCCAGCAGGTACTCCTCACAGCTCCTATGCAGCAGGTATGAGAACCCTGCTGAACTCAGTGATGGAAGAGGCCATGTCTAGTCTGCATGTCAAAATGAGGAAAAAACTGGTAGCTATGTACACAAGGCCGTATGTACTGGACATGTGATGTGCATCATTGGACAGCATGGTAGCATTAGCATGCGCATGCCAGGTGGCAATGTACTGTTTGTTGTGGCTTTGCTGTGGTCATACACACACACACAAATGTGCCCAAGTGCACGAACACACACACACACACACACACGCACACACACACACACACACACACACACACACACACACACACACACACACACACACACACACAAACACATTGCACATCACCTGCTTGCCTAACAATGGACAGACATCGAATCACTGACTATGGCTTATAGTATATCAGTATAGCTGTAATTCAGAAATGACCACAATAAATTAACTCATTAGCATAATTACCACAGTCTAAGGCCTGTGTTAGCTGAGAAAAAAGCTATCACCCTGACATTATAGCAAGCAACTTAGACAATCAGAATATACTGAATTACAGAATGTACTGCCATGCAGACAAACTGACAGCAGACAGGACTACTGGAAATGGACCTTGGGACTGTAGAGACCACATAAGAATACATGGAGACAACAGGGACATTAATTGAGCTGACCAGTATATGAAATAGCATACTACAGTGCATGAAAGGGGATTCATTTTCAGTTTGGGGTGCCCAAACTGGCAAAACAGAGGGAACAGGGCAGAACAGGCTGTATTCCTCCTGAGAACTCAGCCTTACAGGGTACAGGGAACACAGTCAGGCCAGGTTACTGTCCTCATGTGTAAGGCTCATTACAACATACCATATGCACATGGACTGCATTATATGCTACAGGATAGAGGCGGCCTCCCATATAACATGCAAAGTGTGTGCGGCCAGCACAGGTCTACGAGACATCAAACATTGCTAATGTGTACTGCTGTCACATTATGGCAAAGGGTTGGAATGGTGACATCAGTGCAGCACACAGGGATGTGGCCACTGAAAGGGGGCTGGGGACAATAAGAAGTCAACTTGCATGTTCAACATGGACAGTCATGCCTACATACACAAATAGGTGTACACATCTTGTCAATGGAATGAAGGAACAGCAATGGCAAGGAAAGCTTATAATAAACAGGAGTATTACTACAGGCCTTATACACAGCCACACACACACACACACACACACACACACACACACACACACACACACACACACACACACACACACACACTGAATGTAATGGGTGAACATAATAAAATAATAATAATGCAATACTATACAGGACCACTGATATATTACTGCATATAAGACCAAGGCACAAGAAATTGCTAGAGAAACACATTGACCTATGGGCATAGACCATCATCATGGGGGGGGGGGTCTCACAGAGCTGGAGGAATTCCTGGTATCCTTTCCCCAGGGAAGGTGAAATAACCCCCATTCTTGGCAGTGGCTTAGCTGTAGAAGTGGGCAGGAGGCAACTGC